>NC_042615.1:8251160-8403660 GCF_901001135.1 Rhinatrema bivittatum
CAATGCTTTCTGGGTTCACAAATTACTATTGCCAATGTATTCCCCACTTCTCTTCACTTACAGCCCACTTATGGCTTAACCCACAAAGGGGCTAATCCTAAAGACTGGCCCAAGGAAGCTGTCCGGGCTTTTGAACAACATAAACAGACTTTCATATCTGCATCCAGATCCAGATTAGGCCTTCTTTCTCAAGGTGGATGTCTCCTCGATCAGAACTGGGGCATTCCTCTCACAAGCAGCACCACTTGGCAAACTCCATCTTTCTTCCTTCTTTTCCCAGAAAATTTTCCCCGGGAGAAAAGAATTAGCTAACGGGCACTGGGAACTACTGGCCATCAAGCTCACTGTCGAGGAACGGCGACATCTACTGGAGGGGGCCAAGCACCCAATTACGGTTTCTATGAACCATAAAAAATCTTTCCCTCTAGGAAACCTTTTGCAACCCCTTCTGGTCCCAGACAAGCCTTGGACTCACATGTCCACCAACTTTAATTCAGATCTATCCCCATCTGGGGGCTGTGCTGTAGCCAACTGGCTCTAGATTTTCAGGACAGGTTAATCCAGTTCTGGTTTTATCCCATTGCATGAAGGAACGTATTCTGATTTCCCTATTGCATTCCCTAAGAAAAGCAAGACTATGGGTTCCTGCATGCAGATGAGTAAAATCAGGACTGGATCAACATGTCCTGAAAATCTGGAGCCAGTTGGCAACCCTTCTGTACTGTCATCTGGGTAGTTGTAGATCACTTCTCAGAGATAATGCATTTCATCCCCTTACCTTATGTACCTTCAGCAGCCAACCTGGCATGTCATTTTTTCAAGGAGATTTTCCGATTACACAGCCTACCTGAGCAGATATGGGCCAATTTTAAAAGCCTGGCACGTGTACAAGTTGGGGGTTACTCATGTGGCCCGGCCCTGCTCACACTGCGTGTATTTTCTAAAGGGCCTGGCCACGTGTGTATCCCCCGATACTCATCGAAGTGCCGGGTCTGAACAAAGGGGTGGGATCTGGGTGGGACGGGGCGGGGGAGAGGGCCGGGACAGTGCCATCAGCCGCTGTGCCAGGGAAGTGCATGCCGGTAGCTGGCCGGCACACGGAGATTACTTCTGCTCCAGAGGAGCAGTAAGTATGAAAAAAAAAACGCTAGTTAGGGATAGTTTAGGGGTCAGGGAGGAGAGGGGAAGAGGGAGGAAGAATAGGGTTAAGGTTAGGGAAGTTCCCTCCCAGTCTGCTCCTTAATTGGAGCGGTTTGGGAGGGAAATGGGAAAGGCCTAACCTGTGTCACCGCACCATATGGCCGGCCATCCAGTGCTCCTACCATGTGACAGAGGCCGGCCAATGGCACGGATACCCTGTCATATGGTAAAGGCAAAGGGCCATTGGCGCCATTTTTATTAGCGCAGCCGATGGCCCGAGACCGGGAGATCGCTCCCGGGACTTCCGCTAGATCACCAGGTATTTGTAAAACGTTTTGGGGGGGTTCGGGAGGGTGGGGGAAGCTAAGGGGTCAGTTTTAAAGGGTCGGGGTGGGGTTTTTTTTAATCGGGCCATCGGCGCCATTTTTATTAGTGGCAGTCGACGGCCCGAGAGAGGGAGATCGGTCCCGAGGCTTCCACTGGACCACCAGGTACATGTTAAAAGTTTTGGGGGGGTTTGGGAGGGTGGGGGAAGGTAAGGGATTAGTTTTAAAGGGTCAGGGTGGGTTTAGGGGTTGTTTTGGTGTGCTGGTTTTCCCGCCCTCCCCCCAAATAACTCCCGTTATTGGACACTAACCCGATTAACAATTTTTTCACAATAAATCGGGGGAATTTCTATTGTATCGCACTCTTTAATGATTATTGACGATTTAAAAAATATCGGGCGATATTTTAAATCGTCAAAAAACGATTCACATCCCTATTGTATGTTGACCAGAAAACCCTGCTTGCTAAAAGGCAAAAAAGACACTTGAACCCATATGGTATTAGGCCTAATGTAACATATGTTGGGTGTGGGATTGGCCCTCAGAAAGCCACAAGTAAACCTAATTACAGTAGAGTAAATCTCCATACCAAAACAGCACTAACGGCCAGCACTCAAATAGTAACAACCCTACCTATGAAAAAGCAATGCTATAAATATTACACGAGGCCATAAAACATCAGTAAACCACCTATAAAAAAAACAGTACCTATACACTAGCAGAATACCTCAAGTTCAGTCACTCATACAGAACACAGACAAACCCTCAGCAAATGTAGAATAGAGACAATAAAATAAAAATAAAAAATTTGCAGACAAAACTGAACTGGAACCCACAGCACTAGACTCTGTATGCAGCACAACTGAAACACTGCCAGTCTTCATAAAATATTAAACAATAAAATCAAGAAATATAAATCAATAATATTAATAATAGTATTATTATTTAATACTATTAAAAAACTTATTTCAAAGTAGCTGACAAATAGAATGGCATCCAATAATTAAAAACTAATTATAATTTTTTTTAAATGTTTCAACCTCCAAAAAAATATTAAAACAGCAGACAAATCGACCACTCCCCATACCTGGGAGCCTTTGATTTCCAGATGCCCTGAGATTGTTGTGGAATAGCTGATGGGGTTGGGAGCGGGGGTTGTTGTGCACAGATTTTCTCCTTTCTTTCTCATATACACATACACATACACAGTTGCTCACTCTCTCATACACACAGGCTCCCCCACACATGCAAGCTCTACCACACACAGATATCCCCTCTCATTCAAACATCCATACCCTCATTCACACAGACAAGCCCTCTCTTAGATACACACACACACACTCACATACACAGGTTCCTTGTCTCACTCACCCACACACCCTCACACAGGCTCCTCTGTCTATCACTCACACACAAACAATCCCTCTCACTCACACACACACACCCTCATACAAGCTGCTTCTCTCTCTCACACACATACACTCCCCCTCATAGATGCTCCCTCTCTCCCACACACACACACCTTCACAAAGGCTCCTTCTGTCTCTTTCTTATGCGCACCTCGCTCACATTTTCTCTTTCTGGTTCTTGTGCACACACACACACACACACAGACATACCCTCCCTTTCTCACACATAGACATGCACTCTCACTCCCTCACACAGGCTCCCAATCTGTCACTCATGCAAAGTCTCTCACACAGACTCCCTCTCTCTCTCACACCCACATATAAACACACACACCTTTTAAATTTCGTTTTCACTCACATTCGCTCATAGGCTCTCTTGGTCTCTTATTGTGGGCCTCTCCTTCTTCTTACTTCTGCAGGTAGTGTGGACTTTAATCCCCAGCTCTCCCCAGTCTCAGCCTGCTATGTCTTTGGCAATTCCCATGCTTCTCCCCTCTATCTTCTGCCGTGGACAGGATGGGCTCCACCCACGGTCCTGCTAGGCCTGTCTATTAATCTTTGGCTGCAAGTGGGATGGGCTCCAACCATATCTCTCCCAGCCCTCTCTCTGTCTTCCGACATTGGAATGATGGACTCTGCCAGTGGCCCTACCAGGACTAATCTCTGGCCACAAGCAAGATGGACTCTGATTGTGGCCTCGCTGGGACTGTATCCTAATCTCAGCCACGAGAAGGATGGGCTCTGCTCTCGGCCCTGCTGGGACTAACCTTTGGCTGCAAGCGAGATGGGCTCTGCTCATGGCCCCATGTGGCTGCCCTTTGCTGTCCCCTAGTGTTTGATGCTCTAGGAAACTGCCTCGTTCACCTAATGGAAGCACTGGACTTTCTTGTTGCCCTGTTAAAGCCTGTGGTCCTTAAATTGAGAAATAGGCAGCTACCCACAATCACAGAAGCCTTTTTGGACTCCGACACAGAATTTGAGTTACAAGAGATCCTGGATGCTAAAGGAAAACAGGGAAAGCTCCAATATCTTATTTCCTGGAACAGGTATGGACTATAAGAGAACACCTTGGATCACCAGGCATCCCAGCTAATCAGACATTTTCACACATTATTTCCCCATAAATCCAAGCCAAAGGGAGAGGACTGTACCGCTGGGCCAGCTGCAGTGTGGCAGCCGTGGCGAGCCTCACTCATCAAGTACTCCCGAAGCTGCTGGCCATTCTCACTCACTAAGCGCCCCCAACGCTGATGCAGCCCACTCCCATAGATGTGTGTGCGTGCAGTTTTAGGCTTCACAGCAGGAAACCTTGCCATCATTGAAGTCAACACTGGGAAGGATTTACTCTCCAACTCTGCCCCTCTTGGATGCCTTCTAGTTGACAGCGTTCCAGCCTGTTCCTGATTTCTAATCTGCATATCCAACCTTGTTCCTATTTATCCTTCCTTCTGGTTCCATTTCCTGCCTTCAATTTCCTGTCTCGTTCCTGCCTAACTCCTTATAGGTGTCCCTATGTCCTTCCCTGGCATGACTTCTCTCATTGGCTTGACCTCTGCTCAGACCTGGACTTCACCATTGCCTTCAGCCTGCCTCAACCTTGGACTGGACCTGGAGCTTGCCTTTCCCTTCAGCCTACCTCAACCTTGGACTGGACCTGGAGCTTGCCTTTCCCTTCAGCCTACCTCAGCCTTGGACTGGACCTGGAGCTTGCCTTTCCCTTCAGCCTACCTCAATCTTGGACTGGACCTGGAGCTTGCCTTTCCCTTCAGCCTACCTCAACCTTGGACTGGACCTGGAGCTTGCCTTTCCCTTCAGCCTACCTCAACCTTGGACTGGACCTGGAGCTTGTCTTTCCCTTCAGCCTACCTCAACCTTGGACTGGACCTGGAGCTTGTCTTTCCCTTCAGCCTACCTCAACCTTGGACTGGACCTGGAGCTTGTCTTTCCCTTCAGCCTACCTCAACCTTGGACTGGACCTGGAGCTTGTCTTTCCCTTCAGCCTACCTCAACCTTGGACTGGACCTGGAGCTTGCCTTTCCCTTCAGCCTACCTCAACCTAGGACTGGACCTGGAGCTTGCCTTTCCCTTCAGCCTACCTCAACCTTGGACTGGACCTGGAGCTTGCCTTTCCCTTCAGCCTACCTCAGCCTTGGACTGGACCTGGAGCTTGCCTTTCCCTTCAGCCTACCTCAACCTTGGACTGGACCTGGAGCTTGCCTTTCCCTTCAGCCTACCTCAACCTTGGTCTGGACCTGGAGCTTGCCTTTCCCTTCAGCCTACCTCAGCCTTGGACTGGACCTGGAGCTTGCCTTTCCCTTCAGCCTACCTCAGCCTTGGACTGGAACTGGAGCTTGCCTTTCCCTTCAGCCTACCTCAGCCTTGGACTGGACCTGGAGCTTGTCTTTCCCTTCAGCCTACCTCAGCCTTGGACTGGGCCTGGAGCTTGCCTTTCCCTTCAGCCTACCTCAGCCTTGGACCAGATCTTGACTTTGCTCTGCTTGCCGCCTGCCTCGACCTCTGCATGGCCACCAGTTCAGCCTATCACCACTGTCTTTGCATCAGACCAGGAAAGTCCTGACTGCCACTAGAACCCAAGGAGGAGGTGGTTGGCAAGGCAAAGAGCTACTATCAATTGCACATCAATGCCTGTTAAGGCCTATCTTGTTCATGCAGAAAACAGACTGTGCAGAGTTAATAACTGCACAAGGGCTCACTATCTCATGACAGATAAGTTGGCTTTTACATGCGTAAGTCGGAGTATTTTATAACATGCACAAGACAAACAAATAAGTAGCTTTACCAGTTAGTCTACCAGTTCATCAATCAATGTGCAGCTTGTGAAGACTTTCTGTCTCTTCAGCTTGAAGCCCCTCCATTGCAACGAGACATTCCTCCCTGCCATTTCTTCACTTTTATCATGTTTCCAATCCCTTACACCTGATATTGTGCAAAAATAAATATACACAAGTGAGAGACTTATTATGCACGTCACTTTGGCAGGTTTTTAAATAGCAACTTCTGCGTGTAGATGGAACCCCCCTGGCCCTCCTGTGTACTTAGGTTGTGTATACACACATTTGTGTCACTTTACAGGCACATGGGCTCTTTTATGCACGCGCATGTTTTGAAAGATACTTCTTAGTATGTAAGCTCTTTGGGGAAGGGACTTATATCTGAAAACATTGGAAACATGGTTTAGAAATACAATTTATTTTATTACCTGCTCATAAACTTACATGTTGACAGATTTGTATAGCCTCAAACCTATATCCTCGCAGACGTGTAGCTGACATCAGCTGGAAGCCTGGTAAATGTAAGTATAACTTTAGGGAAGTTTCTCCATTTCCTTGCAGCCAGCAATGAACCTGAAGCAATGTTTCTTATTGATCCATGAGGGTTCACATCCTCACTTTTCATGACACATCAGAAACATTATATTTCTCTTCTGAGTTATGGCTTTTATGCAATGAACATCAATTTGGAGGATTTATATCACAAGCTTCTTCATTTATTTATCTCACATATACAAACTTTGGCTGGATATAGCAACTGCTTTTAATATTTTTTAAATATATTTTTGGTAGCAAGAGACATCATTATATTTCCATAAAGGAACAACTCCATTTAATTAAACTGTTTTAAACAGACTAAATACCACCCGGACATTTCCAGTCCTTTAATACTGCAGAGTGCTACTTGCTGGGTTGGTCACAGAGAAAATGAGATTATTTTGGGTTGTTATACACAGATGTTGCTTATTACTTCCAAGATTAGATTCAGGATTTGTGAGAGTGAGAGGAGAAGGGGATCCCTACCCAAGAGACAAGACGCAGGCTCTTCTCTGCCACCTCCTGAGACACCTGAGAATTCCTGTGTATTAGTGTCCTCATGGACCTTCTCTGTCAGGGTCTGACTGATAGGGATGTGAATCGTTTTCCATATCGTCTTAACGATAGAAATCGTGTGGCAGGGCAAGAAAATCGTCTTAGGCACGATTTTTTAGTTAAAAAATCGTTAAAAATCGTTTTTTCCGATTAGTGCGCACTAACTCGAGTTAGTGCGCACTAACTCCTAGTTAGTGCGCACTAACTGGGAGTTAGTGCGCACTAACTGAAAATGATACAATTTGACACTTTTCAGGTCAGTTAAGGTCAGTTTAGGAATGAATATGTATTCCTATTGGCTGCCCTCTTATTTATTCATGTTACCAAGTTTCCTACTGACAGTATATGGGGGATGGGAAATGGAAACAGTTGGTAGCTTGACAAAACAAGTAATGTGATCAGTCAATGTGACTAGAACTTGTGCCCTAACCCTGATACCAGGGGTATTGTGATCTTCCTGCACACAGTGCCCTATCCCTATTAATACCAGGAGTGTTGTGATCTTCCTGCACACAGTGCCCTATCCCTAATACCAGGGGTGTTGTGATCTTCCTGCACACAGTGCCCTATTCCTGATACTGGGGGTGTTGTGATCTTCCTGCACACAGTGCCCTATTCCTGATACCGGGGGTGTTGTGATCTTCTTGCACACATCCCGGTATCAGGGATAGGGCACTGCATGCAGGAAGATCACAACACTCCTGGTATTAATAGGGATAGGGCACTGCATGCAGGAAGATCACAACACTCCTGGTATTAATAGGGATAGGCACTGCATGCAGGAAGATCACAACACCCCTGGTATCAGGGATAGGGCACTGTGTGCAGGAAGATCACAATACCCCGGAGGAGTGAGGGTCAGGCAGCTCCCCCCTGTCTGTGAAGCCAGCCTCTCACTAGTAATGCAGGGAGGGAGCTGTCTCAGACTTCACCATCCTCCCCCCCCCCTCACCCACACACCATTCACTAGCTGGGACATGGGGGAAGTCAGGAGTGAGGGTCAGGCAGCTCCCCCCTGTCTGTGAAGCCAGCCTCTCACTAGTAATGCAGGGAGGGAGCTGTCTCAGACTTCACCATCCTCCCCCCCCCCCATCCCACACACCATTCACTAGCTGGGACATGGGGGAAGTCAGGAGTGAGGGTCAGGCAGCTCCCCCCTGTCTGTGAAGCCAGCCTCTCACTAGTAATGCAGGGAGGGAGCTGTCTCAGACTTCACCATCCTCCCCCCCCCCCTCACCCACACACCATTCACTAGCTGGGACATGGGGGAAGTCAGGAGTGAGGGTCAGGCAGCTCCCCCCTGTCTGTGAAGCCAGCCCCTCACTAGTAATGCAGGGAGGGAGCTGTCTCAGACTTCACCATCCTCCCCCCCCCCCCTCACCCACACACCATTCACTAGCTGGGACATGGGGGAAGTCAGGAGTGAGGGTCAGGCAGCTCCCCCCTGTCTGTGAAGCCAGCCTCTCACTAGTAATGCAGGGAGGGAGCTGTCTCAGACTTCACCATCCTCCCCCCCCCCCCCTCACCCACACACCATTCACTAGCTGGGACATGGGGGAAGTCAGGAGTGAGGGTCAGGCAGCTCCCCCCCTGTCTGTGAAGCCAGCCTCTCACTAGTAATGCAGGGAGGGAGCTGTCTCAGACTTCACCATCCTCCCCTCCCCCCTCACCCACACACCATTCACTAGCTGGGACATGGGGGAAGTCAGGAGTGAGGGTCAGGCAGCTCCCCCCTGTCTGTGAAGCCAGCCTCTCACTAGTAATGCAGGGAGGGAGCTGTCTCAGACTGGTATCAGGGTTAGGGCACTGTGTGCAGGAAGATCACAACACTCCTGGTATTAATAGGGATAGGGCACTGTAAGAGATGACTGTAGTAGATTGAATAAAGATCTGATGTTTCTGCTCTCCTCACACCAAACAAAAACAACACACAAGCAGAGAAGCCCTTCTTACAAAGCTGAGCTAGTGAGTTAAGTAGGAGGAAAAGTAAACATACTGGTGCCAGTGTGGCTACTTAAAAAATACACTTACCAACAATCAATTACATATATTTGAACTGTGTATAGTTCCAGCCAGGACCACCTTTCTAAAATGCACAGTGATTGGCAAATTCAACATGCACTAGCATTTCAGGTGCCTGCTAACAAAAATAATAAACAAACAAGTTCTAGTCAGGTGAGTGCTGATCATTACATTACTTTTTTTGTCAAGCTTCCAACTGTTTCCATTTCACATCCCCCCAACCATATTGGTAACATCAATAGATAAGAGCACAGCCAGCCAATAGGAATACATACATACATATTCATTCCTAAGTGACCTTTACTGACCTGGGAAGTGTGAACACTTTGTTTCATTTTCTGTTGGTGTTCGTTAGTTTCCAGTTCCATTTCCCATCCCCCCCAACCATCACCTCAGTGGTAACCTTGGTAACATCAATAGATAAGAGGGCAGCCAGCCAATAGGAACACATATTCATTCCTAACTGACCTTCAGTGACCTGGAAAGTGTTTATTTGTATCATTTTCAGTTAGTGCGCACTAAATCGAGTTAGTGCGCACTAACGGGGAGTTAGTGCGCACTAACTCGAGTTAGTGCGCACTAACACGATTTAACGATTTTTAACGATAAATCGTTAGAATTTCTATTGTATCGTGTTCTATAACGATTTAAGACGATATAAACATTATCGGACGATAATTTTAATCGTTGAAAAACGATTCACATCCCTACTGACTGAGTCCTAGGTGGAAACACCTGAGAATTCCTGTGTATTAGTGCTGTCATGGACCTTCTCTGTCAGGGTCTGACTGAGTCCTAGGGGGAGACACCTGAGAATTCCTGTGTATTAGTGCCGTCATGGACCTTCTCTGGCAGGGTCTGACTGAGTCCTAGGGGGAGACACTTGAGAATTCCTGTGTATTAGTGCCCTCATGGATCTTCTCTGTCAGGGTCTGACTCCAGTACCAGCATCCACCCTGAAGGCTATAGAGAAAGGATCACAAAAGAAATCTGTGATCTGGAGCCACTTTAAAGTGATGGAGGACCCGCGTTATGCTTGGTGTAATTACTGTGCCAGGGCTATTAGCAGAGGCAAGCAAATGGGACATCTATCTAATTTAGGCATGACGCATCATATGAAGAGGCAACACCCAACAACAGTACTGCCATCTGGGGATGGTGGCAGTATCTGTCAGGGGACCCTTTTTCCAGGCAGCTTAAAGTGGTTGAAAAGGAGCAGAGTCACCCCTGACCCTCAGCTCCTTCTAGTAGTCATGTGGCAGACCAGCAGCCCCCTGCCATGTGGCAGAAGTGATAACTAGAGATGTGAATCGTGTCCTCGATCGTCTTAACGATCGATTTCGGCTGGGAGGGGGAGGGAATCGTATTGTTGCCGTTTGGGGGGGTAAAATATCGTGAAAAATCGTGAAAAATCGTGAAAAATTGAAAAAACGTAAAATCGCAAAACCGGCACATTAAAACCCCCTAAAACCCACCCCCGACCCTTTAAATTAAATCCCCCACCCTCCCGAACCCCCCCCCCAAATGACTTAAATAACCTGCGGGTCCAGCGGCGGTCCGGAACGGCAGCGGTCCGGAACGGGCTCCTGCTACTGAATCTTGTTGTCTTCAGCCGGCGCCATTTTCCAAAATGGCGCCGAAAAATGGCGGCGGCCATAGACGAACACGATTGGACGGCAGGAGGTCCTTCCGGACCCCCGCTGGACTTTTGGCAAGTCTTGTGGGGGTCAGGAGGCCCCCCCCCAAGCTGGCCAAAAGTTCCTGGAGGTCCAGCGTGGGTCAGGGAGCGATTTCCCGCCGCGAATCGTTTTCGTACGGAAAATGGCGCCGGCAGGAGATCGACTGCAGGAGGTCATTCAGCGAGGGTTCCGGCGCCTCGCTGAACGACCTCCTGCAGTCGATCTCCTGCCGGCGCCATTTTCCGTACGAAAACGATTCGCGGCGGGAAATCGCTCCCTGACCCCCGCTGGACCTCCAGGAACTTTTGGCCAGCTTGGGGGGGGCCTCCTGACCCCCACAAGACTTGCCAAAAGTCCAGCGGGGGTCCGGAAGGACCTCCTGCTGTCCAATCGTGTTCGTCTATGGCCGCTGCCATTTTTCGGCGCCATTTTGGAAAATGGCGCCGGCTGAAGACAACAAGATTCAGTAGCAGGAGCCCGTTCCGGACCGCTGCCGTTCCGGACCGCCGCTGGACCCGCAGGTTATTTAAGTCATTTGGGGGGGGGGTTCGGGAGGGTGGGGGATTTAATTTAAAGGGTCGGGGGTGGGTTTTAGGGGGTTTTAATGTGCCGGCTCACGATTCTAACGATTTATAACGATAAATCGTTAGAATCTCTATTGTATTGTGTTCCATAACGGTTTAAGACGATATTAAAATTATCGGACGATAATTTTAATCGTCCTAAAACGATTCACATCCCTAGTGATAACCCACCATGGAGGAAATGGGGTGGTGTTCGTTAACGCTATCCCGGGGTAGGAAGCAGGCAGCCTCAAAAGTTGTAACCAGGAGCATTTTGGAAATGATTGCCTTTGATGACCAGCCCTTGCAGATAGTGGAGAATGTGGGTTTCAAGCATTTGTTGAAAGTCTTAGTTCCAAATTACAAAGTCCCCTCCAGAACCACTCTTAGCAGAAATGTAATCCCCAGCCTGTACAACCAGTGTCGCAGTTGTATCCAAGCGCTGCTAGCTAAATAGTCCACCATCATCCATTTAGGAAATGATATGATAGCAATTTAAAAAAGTAGCTCGTAACTTAGGAATTCAATTAGATACCAACTTATCATTAACACAGCACATCTCAAATACAGTTAAAAACTCATTTTTCAAATTATATACTCTGAAAATATTAAAACCACTTCTATTCAAGTCTGATTTCCAAATGGTGCTTCAATCCCTCATTTTTTTCTGGGCTGGACTATTACAATGGCCTTCATTTGGTTCTACCTGACTCTACAATAAAACCTTTACAGTTGATCCAAAATGCAGCAGCCTGACTACTAACAGATTCTCCAATGAAACAACACATTACACCTATTCTATATAAATTACACTGGCTTCCAATTAAGTCCAGAGTTAAATATAAAATATTATCTCTACTACACTCACTAATAAATAATCAGGATTCCATCTGGTTATGCTCTGCTCTGAGGCTTTATAAACCAACTAGGAACCTCAGATCTGCCAGCAAGAATTTGCTTGAAGTTCGAATAGTTCACTTGCAAGATTAAATATAACAAGAGAAAAACCGTTTTCCATAGCTGGTCCCATACTTTGGAATTCTCTTCCAAATGTTTTGAGGCAAATCTCCAATCATAAAGAATTCAAAAAATCACTAAAAATGCATAAGTTTAAAGAAGCATTTGCAGGATTAGAGCAATTGAACAAATAATAAATAATTTCATCATATATCAGTTTACCTGATCCTGCTATTCTGATTAATGGAATTCTTTTTATTTTATTTCTTCTGATTCTTATTCCGACTGTTCTTGTTTTCTTTTTTTTGTTTTTTTGTTTGTTTTTTTGGTATAAACTGTTTATTAGAATGTAAAAAACATTACAATATGTAAAATACACGACAAACATTTAACCAACAGTTTACATTTGTATACAGATCCCCTGCCCTCCCCATCTCCCCCATCCCCGACCCTTAAAGGGTAGAAAGTGTAAGCATAGGTGTTTATCGCATAGTCCCTTTTACCATGGGCAGAGTTCTCACATAATTCTCATGCTAGCCATGCTACTGGGACCTCTCCTCTATCTGTACCATCGCCTGCAGCTCAATCCACGGCAGAAGAGTTGAGTGAGTTATGGATTCACATGCAGGAAATGCTTAAACATGTGGCTCGGAAAGCCAAGGCTTCTGTAGACCTACATCGCATACCTGCTCCCCAATTTAAGCCTGGAGACAAAGTATGGCAAAGTAACCGATATCTTTGACTCCACCTACCTTCCATGAGGTTGGCACCTCGATATGTAGGGCTGTTTCCTGTCCTCTGACAAATTGGCCCTGTCACCTACCAGCAATGGCTATCCAGCTCTATGGGCATACGTAACATCTTTCTCGTATCTCTCCTTAAGCCGCTGGTTCTTACATGGCCTTCTCGAAAGACACCTGCACCCACCACTATTGCATCCGAGAAACAAATCTACCAAGTAAAAGAAGTCCTGGATGTTTTCTGGAGGAACCGCAAATGGGAATAATACCTACTTTCTTGGGAGGGTTTTGACCCTGAGGAGAATTTGTGTGAACCCGCATTGAACATCCTAGACAAGAACCTTCTAAGGACTTTCCATGCTACCTAGCCTGGGAAATCCAGATCTCGGGGGGGGGGGGGGGGGGGGCGCCTAAAGGAGAGGGTACTGTTAGTACTCACAGACCACTGTCTCACACCCAACCACCGAATGCCGCCATTCCATGGCAGAGATATGTGGGTCCCCCAGGCGCGCGCAGGCACAGCAGCCCTTCTTTTAAAGGGTCCGTTGTGGGAAACCTCAGTGGCACAGGTGATGGATGTCATCAAGCTGCTCCTATTTAAAGGGAAGCTTGACTTGCTTTAGGGGCCTAAGCTACAGGTCCCCTGTCTGAAGCATTCTCCTGCAGTTGCCTGTTATATCATCGGACTGTGCCTGGATCATTCTTGTTTGCTGCCTGCCCTGATTCAGACTCTGCCTCGGACTCCCCTTGCCTTCCGCCTGCCCTGGAATGGATTGTACCTTGGATTACTCTTGCTTCCTGCCTGCCCTGACTCAGACTGTGCCTCAGATTCCTCTTTCCCTGCCGTCTGACCCGGATTGAATTATACTCTGGACTCTTCATGCTGACCATTGTTCACTCAGACGACAGCTGTCAGGCCTCATGCCTAGACCCAGTCTTGGTCGAACTGTCCGTCTGTTATGGCAGAGAGATAGGGGCTCCCTCGTGGGGCCTTCCACCCTGTTGCAGCCCAAGAGTCCAAGTAACACAAATGCACCACATATATTGGTTCACCTTTGTCCACATGTTTATTTACCCCTTCAAAATTATGTAGGAGATTTGTGAGGCAAGACTTCCCTTGGGTAAATCCATGCTATCTGTGTCCCATCAAACCATGTCTATCTAAATGTTTTGTGATTTTATTCTTTATAACAGTTTCCATGATTTCTCCTGGCACTGAAGTCAGGCTTACAGATTTATAGTTTCCTGGATCATCCGTGGATCCCTTTTTAAATATCTGGATTTCATTGGCCATCTTCCAATCTTCAGGTATCTCGGATGATTTTAATCATAAGTTACACATTTTTATTAATAGGTCTGAAATTATATTTTTTAGTTCTTTCAGAACTCTGGGGTGTATACCATCTGGTCCAGGTGATTTACTACTCTTCAGTTTGTCAATCAGGCCTACCACTTCTTCCAGGTTCACCGTGATTTGGTTCAGTCCATCTGAATCATTACCCATGAAAACCTTCTCCATTACGCAGGGCCGGCGGAAGCACTAGGCGAACTAGGCGGTCGCCTAGGGCGCCAGCTTCCCGGGGGCGGCACTGCCCCAGTAAAATTAAGAGAGCAGCCGCCCCCCCCCCGATAAAAATAAAACAGCCGCTGCCGGCAGCCCGCCCCAAAAGACCCATCTGACCTCCCCCAGCGGTTCGCGTGGCTCCCGGTCCCTCCCGCTGCTCTTTCTTCCCTGCTGCCGTTGCCGCCGGGCTATCAGCACGTTCAAGCCCAGCGGGAACGGCAGCGGTGCAAAAAAAAAAAAAAAAGCTGTTGCATCCGCGGCTGGTCTTCTTCCCGCCCCCCCCCCCCCTTTGAACCAGAACAGGAAGTGATGCGCGGGAAGAAAGAGAAGTGCTGCGTGAAAAAATAGCGGCGACAGCAGCATCGGCCCCCGAGCAACTGAAGCAGCCGGTAATCGGGAAAGGAGAGAGCAGCACGAGCCTCCTGCGACCGATGGGATTCTTCCTTCTTGGCCTGCAGGGGCTGGAGGAGGAGGAGCAGCTACCATTTGTGCTGGGGGGGGGGGAGGAAGTGAGTGAGAGAAAGAGAGAGAAGCAGCCAGCCTGCCTGCCTGCCTGCCTGCATGTGATTGAGAGTCTGTGTGTAAGTGAGAGAATGTATTTGATGGAGAGCATGTGTGTGTGATTGAGAGAAACTGGTCAGAGAGCTGATGTATGTGTATATGTGAGAGACAATGAAAGTGACTGCTCAAGGAGATGACTGATGTGTGAGACAGTCAGGGATGTGTGTGTGTGTGTGTGTGTGTGTGTGTGTGTGTGTGAAAGAGAGAAAAAGCATGGAAGTGAGAACTCTGGGTATGTGAGAAAGCATGGGAGTAAGAAGCCTGGTGTGGGGGTGTATGTGAAAGAAAGCATGGGAGTGAGAGACTGGTGAGTGTGTGTGTGTGTGTGTGTGTGTGTGTGTGTGTGTGTGTGTGTGTGAAAGAGAGAAAAAGCATGGAAGTGAGAACTCTGGGTATGTGTGTGAGAAAGAAAGTGATTATGAGAGTGAGAAGCCCATATATGTAAGTGGAACACGGGAGTGGGAAGCCTGTGTGTGTATGGCATGAGAGAAACTGTTCAGGAAGGTGACTGGTGTGTGTGTGCCAAAGACTGTTTGGGAGATGATTGGTGTGTGAGAGACAGAAACTGGTCATGGGGGCATGACTGATATGGTGTGTGTGTGTGAGAGACATGGGCATTAAGGAAGAGGACCATGAGTATAGAGCTTAGCCTCTACTGCTGCTTCTGGTGTGTGCTACAGCCTGCATGGAAGAGGAGTAAGAGAGCTGCTGGAGGGGGTAAGTAAAGATGGCTTTTTAAGTTTATTTTTCTTGATTGACTGCCATTTTAATTATTTAATATTATGTGATGTGTCTGCTTTTTTAGTTTGAGCAACAAGTATAGCTTTGGTTTATGTTTATTTTATTTATTTTTATTTATTTATTTATAAAAGAGTTTCTATACCGTCGATAAGACAAATCATCTCAATGGTTTACATGGCATAAAAATGTCAAATAAGTGTTCTGTTATAAATACAGACTTTGTTATTTTCATTAATGCACAATGTAAGTTAATTGTGTGTGTGTGTGGGGGGGGGGGGGGGGGCGGCATAGCTGACGTTTCGCCTAGGGTGCCTAATACCCTTCCACCGGCCCTGCCATTACGGGTACCTCCCCAACATCCTCTTCAGTAAACACTGAAGCAAAGAAATTGATTAATCTTTCCATGATAGCCTTATCTTCTCTAAGTGCCCCTTTAACACTTGATCATCTAACGGTCCAACTGACTCCCTTACAGGCTTTCTCCTTCTGACATAATAAAAAAAGTTTTTACTGTGAGTTTTTGCCTCTACAGCCAACTTCTTTTCAAATTCTCTCTTAGCCTGTCTTATCAATGTCTTATATTTAACTTGCCAATGTTTATGCATTATCCTATTTTCTTCTGTTGGATCTTTCTTCCAATTTTTGAATGAAGATCTTTTGGCTAAAATAGCCTCTTTCACCTCATCTTTTAACCATGCCAGTAATCATTTTGTCTTTTATATATGTTTCTTAATGCATGGAATACATCTGGTTTGTGCTTCTAGGATGGTTTGTTTTTTTTTTTTTTACCTTTGTAGCTGCACCTTTCAGGTTTTTTCTAACTATTTTTTTCATTTTGACAATGTTTTCTTTTTGAAAGTTTAGCACGAGAGCCTTGGATTTGCACACTGTTCCTCTTCCAGTCATTAATTCATATTTGATCATATTATGATCACTATTGCCAAGCGGCATAGCCGCGCGTATCTTATAAAATCCGGGGTCGGCGCGTGCAAGGGGTGCACATTTGTGCAACCTGCACGTGCCGAGCCCGGCCCGTGCTGCCTGTTCCCTCGGAGGGAACTTTCCTTCCGCCTCCCCTCACCTTCCCCTCCCTTCCCCTACCTAACCCACCCCCCCAGCCCTATCTAAAACCCCCCTACCTTTGTCGGCAGATTTACACCTACCCGAGGCAGGTGTAAATCTGCGCGCGCCAGCAGGCTGCTGGCGCGCCATCACCCAACCCGGGAGCTGGTCCGGAGGCCTCGGCCACACACCCGGGCCGGCGCCACGCCCCCAGACCCACCCTGAACCGCCCCCTGACCCCGGACACGCCCACAGACATGCCCCCGCCCCTTGTACGAATCCCCGGGACTTACGCGCGTCCCGGGGCTATGCGCGCACCGGCGGCCTATGCAAAATAGGCACGCCGCGCACGAATGCCCTGCGCACATAAATCCAGCAGGATTTAAGCGCCCAGGGCTTTTAAAATCCGGTCCAATAAGCGCAATTTAACGCATGTTAGAGCACCAACATGGCTTGATGCATCACCCAGTTTGCTGGATAAGTGCCAATATTCAGCCTTATGTGACTAAATTAGCTGAATAAGTTAGACCTGCTATTTAGCTGGACTAAAATTAGCTGGATTAATTTATCTAGCTAATTTTTAAAAACCCAAATTTATTCAGTGGTGCGGGCAGGCCACTGAATATGTCAGCCAGATTAAATTTATCTGGTTAATTTTCTCAGCTGGACCCCTTTGACATGAAAGAAACAGGGTTGTGTATTTGTATCTTCACAGAAAGATCTACGCTGCTAAGCCCAACCCTGGGAAGTGCCCTTGGCTTTTCCACGTCTTCCTCATCTTGCTGCTAATTACTTCTCAGGCCACTTTGGGGGTCTTCCTTCTCATCACCCACTGGGGCCTGGAAAGAGTGAGGAATGAACAAGCTGTGATCCTGAGGCACGGTAAGAAGAATGGACTGCTAGCCTTTCTCCTCCTTACACCTCAATCAATGTGCAAGACAGTGTCCCACAGCATGTTTCCACAAGGCTGACTTTAAACAGTGCTTTCTTACAGAAACTGTAAAGCTAAGTCCCTAGGTGAAAGGTGTGAGTCATCAGTGACCTCTCACAGCCCTGTCAGATTAAACATCTTTAAAGATGGCGCCAGCCATCCAGTGCTCCTACCATGTGACAGGGGCCGGCCAATGGCACGGATACACTGTCACATGGTAAGGGCAAAGGGCCATCGGCGCCATCTTTATGAGTGGCAGCCGACGGCCGAGAATGGGAGATCACTCCCGGGACCACCACTAGACCACCACTAGAGCACCAGGTAATTTAAAAATGTTTGGGGGGGATCGGGAGGGTGGGAGAAGCTAAGGGGTCATCTTTAAAGGGTCGGGTGGGGGTTTTTTTAATCAGGCCATCGGCGCCATTTTTGAGTGGCAGCCAAAATGGGGGGATCGGGAGGGTGGGAGAAGTTAAGGGGACATCTTTAAAGGGTCGGGTGGGTTTTTTTTAATCGGGCCATCGGCGCCATTTTTGAGTGGCAGTCAAAATGGCGCCGATGGCCTGAGAGCGGGAGAAAGGTCCCCGCGCCCCCACTGGACCACCAGGTACTCGTAAAAAGTTTTAGGGGGGGAGGGGGGGATGGGAAGGTAAGGGGTCAATTTTAAAGGGTCAGGCCTCACTAAAAAAAAATTAACGATGTGAATCGTAACCGATTCCGATTCACATCTTCAGCGATCAGATTTTTTTCTCCCTCCAGCGAACCCAATCGTTAAGACGATCGGGCACACGATTCACATCTCTATACTAAACATCAAAGTCACAGAACATATAGAAAGACATGGTTTAATGGAACAAAGTCAGCATGGCTTTACCCAAGAAGTCTTGCCTCACAAATCTGCTTCACTTTTTTGAAGAAGTTAATAAACATGTGGATAAAGGTGAACCGGGAGATGTAGTATACTTGGATTTTCGGAATGCGTTTGACAAAGTTCCTCATGAGAAGCTTTTAGGAAAAAGTAAAAAGTCATGGGATAGGTGGCGATGTCCTTTTGTGGATTACAAACAGATTAAAAGACAGGAAACAGAGAGTAGGATTAAATGGACAATTTTCTTAGTGGAAGGGAGTGGGCAGTGGAGTGCCTCAGGGATCTGTATTGGGACACTTAGTTTTCAATATATTTATAAATGATCTGGAAAGAAATACGACGAGTGAGATAATCAAATTTGCAGATGATACAAAATTGTTCAGAGTAGTTAAATCACAAGCAGATTGTGATAAATTGCAGGAAGACTTTGTGAGACTGAAAAATTGGGCATCAAAATGGCAGATGAAATTTAATGTGGATAAGTGCAAGGTGATGCATATAGGGAAAAATAACCCATGCTATAGTTACACAATGTTAGGTTCCATATTAGGTGCTACAACTCAAGAAAGAGATCTAGGCGTCATAGTGGATAACACATTGAAATCGTCGGTTCAGTGTGCTGCGGCAGTCAAAAAAGCAAACAGAATGTTGGGAATTATTAGAAAGGGAATGGTGAATAAAACGGAAAATGTCATAATGCCTCTGTATCGCTCCATGATGAGACCGCACCTTGAATACTGTATGCAATTCTGGTCACCGCATCTCAAAAAAGATATAATTGAGATGGAGAAGGTACAGAAAAGGGCTACCAAAATGATAAGGGGAATGGAACAGCTTCCCTATGAGGAAAAACTAAAGAGGTTAGGACTTTTCAGCTTGGAGAAGAGAGGGCTGAGGGGGGATATGATAGAGGTGTTTAAAATCATGAGAGGTCTAGAACGGGTAGATGTGAATCGGTTTTTTACTCTTTCAGATAATAGAACGATTAGGGGGCACTCCATGAAGTTAGCATATGGCACATTTAAAACTAATCAGAGAAAGTTCTTTTTCACTCAATGCACAATTAAACTCTGGAATTTGTTGCCAGAGGATGTGGTTAGTGCAGTTAGTATAGCTGTGTTTATAAAAAAATTGGATAAGTTCTTGGAGGAGAAGTCCATTACCTGCTATTAATTAAGTTGACTTAGATAATAACCACCGCTATTAGAAGCAACGGTAACATGGAATAGACTTAGTTTTTGGGTACTTGCCAGGTTCTTATGGCCTGGATTGGCCACTGTTGGAAACAGGATACTGGGCTTATTGGACCCTTGGTCTGACCCAGTATGGCACGTTCTTATGTTCTATTTTCTTCAAAGCTCCTCAAACCACTATTAATGTTTCTCCAAATTCAAAATGGAAACTGTGCTATTTATTCCATTTTCTGTATGTTTATTTATGAAGAAACAAATGATAGTACTACAGTGGAGGAATACAATCCGAGAGATGGTGAAGACCTGGAGTCCAGATGGAGAGCCTGGCAGCATCAGGTAAGGGATTCTTCCACGGTAAACAACATATCCAAAAAAGATGAGGATAAGGAGGGAGAGGAGACTATGTTAAGAATGAGCAGGATGTGTAGGAGTAGAGGAGAGGAGGGACATTCACAGCACTGTCTCCTGGGGTACAGAGGAGAATTAGGAGAAGCTGTCAGCTGAGGAACGGGCCAGCTGCAGGAGGCAGTGGCACTGCTACAGGCTGAAATGAGGCAGCAGGTGTGGCAGGGTGTCTGGACATGTGTTGAGGTGTCCATAGCTATGGCGAAGAGCTCCAAACCACCCTGTAGGTCCTGTATCTAGCAATCAGTACTAGGGATGGCTTGGATCGAGGTCAAGTCCTCATAGTTCATAGCCTCAGCAAACTGTTATATCTGACCCTTGGGCTGAGTTGGATTGGCACTACCTGCAGGAAGAAGCTCTGCAGGTTCGCGCCATCAGCAAATGGATGCAGCTGAAGCAGAGACCAGTCAGGAGCTTCATCTTTACCAGCCCACTTTCCCCTCAGGTTGAGCCTTTGGGTGCCGGAGCTGGCAGGACTTAAGCGAGGGTGTCTGCAAATGATTGGAGACATGGTCCAAGGCCAGACTAGGGTCATAGGTAGGCAGCGATCAGAAATATCCGGAGTCCAGGCAAGGGTCAAGGCATGCAGTAATCAGGCACATCCAGAGTCCAGGCAAGGGTCAAAGCAGGCAGTAATCAGGTACATCCAGAGTCCAGGCAAGGGTCAAAGCATGCTGTGATCAGGCACATCCAGAGTCCAGGCAAGGGTCAAGGCATGCAGTAATCAGGCACATCCAGAGTCCAGGCAAGGGTCAAAGCATGCTGTGATCAGGCACATCCAGAGTCCAGCAAAGGGTCAAAGCATGCAGTAATCAGGCACATCCAGAGTCCGCCGCCATCTTTAAAGATGGCGCCGGCCATTCAGTGCTCCTACTATGTGACAGGGGCCGGCCAATGGCACGGATACCCTGTCACATGGTAAGGGCAAAGGGCCATCGGCGCCATCTTTATGAATGGTAGCCGACGGCCCGAGAACAGGAGATCGCTCCCGGGACCACCACTAGACCACCAGGTAATTTTTAAATGTTTTGAGGGGATCGGGAGGGTGGGAGAAGCTAATGGGTCATCTTAAAGGGTTGGGTGGGTTTTTTTTAATTGGGCCATCGGCGCCATTTTTGAGTGGCAGTCAAAATGGCGCCGATGGCCCAAGAGCGGGAGATCGGTCCCCGTGCCCCCACTGGACCACCAGGTACTCGTAAAAAGTTTTGGGGGGAGGGGTTCGGGGGGGGGGTGGGGGAAGGTAAGGGGTCAATTTTAAAGGGTCGGGCCTCACTAAAAAAAAATTAACGATGTGAATCGGAACTGATTTCTATTCACATCTCCAGCGATCAGATTTTTTCCCCCTCCAGCCGAACCCGATCATTAAGACGATCGGGCACACGATTCACATCTCTAGTAATCAGGCACATCCAGAGTCCAGGCAAAGGTCAAGGCATGCAGTAATCAGGCACATCCAGAGTCCAGGCAAGGGTCAAGACATGCAGTAATCAGGCACATCCAGAGTCCAGGCAAGGGTCAAAGCATGCAGTAATCAGGCACATCCAGAGTCCAGGCAAGGGTCAAGGCATGCAGTAATCAGGCACATCCAGAGTCCAAGCAAGGGTCAAAGAAGGCTGTGATCAGGCGCATCCAGAGTCCAGGCAAGGGTCAAGGCATGCAGTAATCAGGCATATCCAGAGTCCAGGCAAAAGTCAAAGCAGGCTGTGATCAGGCGCATCCAGAGTCCAGGCAAGAGTCAAGGCATGCAGTAATCAGGCACATCCAGAGTCCAGGCAAGGGTCAAAGCATGCTCTGATCAGGCACATCCAGAGTCCAGGCAAGGGTCAAAGCAGGCTGTGATCAGGCACATCCAGAGTCCAGGCAAGGGTCAAGGCATGCAGTAATCAGGCACATCCAGAGTCCAGGCAAGGGTCAAAGCATGCTGTGATCAGGCACATCCAGAGTCCAGGCAAGGGTCAAGGCATGCAGTAATCAGGCACATCCAGAGTCCAGGCAAGGGTCAAGGCATGCAGTAATCAGGCATATCCAGAGTCCAGGCAAGGGTCAAGGCATGCAGTAATCAGGCACAACCAGAGTCCAGGCAAGGGTCAAAGAAGGCTGTGATCAGGCACATCCAGAGTCCAGGCAAGGTTCAAAGCATGCTGTGATCAGGCACATCCAGAGTCCAGGCAAGGGTCAAGGCATGCAGTAATCAGGCACATCCAGAGTCCAGGCAAGGGTCAAAGCATGCTGTGATCAGGCACATCCAGAGTCCAGGCAAGGGTAAAAGCAGGCTGTGATCAGGCACATCCAGAGTCCAGGCAAGGGTCAAGGCATGCAGTAATCAGGCACATCCAGAGTCCAGGCAAGAGTCAAAGCATGCTGTGATCAGGCACATCCAGAGTCCAGGCAAGAGTCAAAGCATGCTGTGATCAGGCTCATCCAGAGTCCAGGCAAGGGTCAAGGCATGCAGTAATCAGGCACATCCAGAGTCCAGGCAAGGGTCAAGGCATGCAGTAATCAGGCACATCCAGAGTCCAGGCAAGGGTCAAAGCAGGCTGTGATTAGGCACATCCAGAGTCCAGGCAAGTGTCGAAACCTGGTGTCCATCTGAGGCAGTGGCGGAGGAACAGATAGGGCTGAAGCAGGCTGGGCAGACAATCCAGGAAGAGACTGAGCAGACAGCTGGAACAGGCTGGGTAGTAACATGCACTGCACAAGGTAGCTGGATCTCATTTGTAAGATTGGTTCTTCTGGGTGCAAGCGCCTCAGGGTGATAACTACAAGCTTCTGCTTCCTTACAGGCTGATGAAGGTCGTGGACTCATTGAACCCTGGAAAAAGAATATTTCTCTGGGGCAAAGACTCAATATATTAGAAACAGTAAGTAATACTTTCTTTTGCATAGCACAGAATACATTATACTACACAGGCTGCCAAACAATTAAGTTAAAGACAGAGAGAGGAAATGATGACTTACATTCATTACAATTTTATTTATATATTTGAAAGATTTGTATTTGCACAAATCCAACATTCAAAGAGGGGAATAATAAAGAGGCACATAAAACTGAAAAAGAATTTTAAAAAATCCTGTATGAAATGAGTAAGAAACCTGTGAGATGGAGGGAAATCCCTGGTTCATAGAAAAAAAACCATGAGCCACTGACAGCAAGGAAGCCTCCTGGTAGAGTAAAATGTAACAGGAAATATCGAACTCTGATTAGATCATAGAAGACCCTGTATATCGAGGTAAAACTGAATATAATTCCCAAAAGATGAAGCATTCATAAACACTGGACTCTGATTTTTAAAATACCCAATTCGGAGACACCATTTACTATTAGTGCATTACTAAAGATTTACATTCCTGATTGAAAAGTGAAGAGATGGAGGAGTGGAATGGAACAGGGAAATGCAAATCCGTTGTTTATTCTTTCAAAAAGTGCACAGGGGACGTGCAATGAAGTTACTAAGTAGTACATTTAAAGCTAATAAGATAAAATATTTTTTTTACTAAACGCATAATTAATCTCTGGAATTCGTTGGCAGAGGATGTGATAAAAGCTGTTTTTGTAGCTGGATTTAAAAAAGGTCTGGACAAGTTCCTTGAGAAAAGTCCATAAACCATAAGGTGGACTTGGGGAAATCCAGTGCTTGTCCCTGGGATAAACAAGGTGGGGTCTGTCTACCTTTTGGGTTCCCTGCCAGGTACTTGTGACCTGGATTGGCTCAATGAACTTTGTCTGACCCAGTATGGAAAGTTTTATATCCATATGTTCTTATGAACGCTCACATGGGAAAAACTGACTGGAATTAGCATCATTAAGATGTATGCATTCATGTAAAATAAGGGAAGGACTTTCCAAAAAATGGGGAACGCACTCCCAGAGAAGTTAAGGCCTGAAATAAATATTTAAAAAAAAAAACTTTCAGAAAAATGTTAACATCACATTCATTTAAAGGTGAATTTTAAAAGCCTAGTGCCTGCTAAAACCAGGAGATATTTGCACAAATCAGGCTGCTGTGCGCTAAGCAGATTTTAAAAGCCACCTCCTGGGTGCTTGCCGCTAAGCTCAGGGGCAGGTCAATGGCTGGTCTGGGCAGGACATGGGCATTCCTGGATTTTAATTTGAAATTAGAGCATAAATACTTGTGTACAGGTGCACACCATGGTCCCTGGCCGTGTAAACAGAGTGCACACAGCATCACCTCCCCCTCTTTTGAGTTCTTCCACCATTTTTGTTATCCCCAGGTCAAATGAGATGGGGCGAGCATACAGTGAACAATACAAATGACTCATTCTGAGTGTTGAGCACAGAAGCAGTGGCACAGCGCTGGCTTCCACAAGTGACTAGTAGTGATGGTCCAGTGGTAACCAGCGGAGCTGGCTCCACATACTGCATGGACGTCTGCCCTCTCCTGCCTATAGGGAGAGCTGGTTTGCTCTGAGGTAGGGAGAACAGGCCATGCATGATGAGACGTGGAGGGTAAGGAAGGAGCAGCATAGAGCAGAAGGAGATGGAGCGCCTGCATGGTGAGGAATTGGAGCCCATGGGCAGTGAGTCCATGTTAAAGCACAGCTGAGAGTGAAGAGAATGAAGCTAAGCGTGACGGAAGGAGAGGAGAGGGGATCCTAAGGTGAGACCTCTCTCTGCACAAGAGCAGGCCAAGGAAGTGATACAGAAAAACATGCTGAACCTGTGAGCCACCCACTTCTGCAACTTCCACTTTCTATGATTTATTTTTCTCATTTTTATTGAAAAAAACATTTTATATTCTGCAACCACATTTTGTTCAATGTGGATCACAATTTCAAATACATTATAATTTTACATGAAACATTTAAAAGCAAAGATAAAACATTTAAAAACAAAACAATAAAATCATAAACATATAGATGCCACAAACATAAAAAGCAAAAACTATAGCCCATAATATTTTCTAAGCTGTGCTTCATATCAGCACACACCCGAGTAAAGAGCTGCTCTGACCTGTTCCTGAAATGTTACATATTCTCATTCAATTCTCAGCTTTAACACTAACCTCCTCCTTAAGACGAATGCAGCACTTGACCTTGTAACTTCGTCTGGGGGCCACAAGGACAGTATCTGGATTTGGTATAAAGATCTCTAGGGGGGTTGAGCAGGTGCTGTGAAAGGGCAGACTACATAAACTGTGATTATCTGAGGTTATTTAGAGATGCATAAGGGACCTGCCATGCTAAGCATGCGGATTACATAAAAAACAAACAGAAATAAAGCTTCCAGCAAGCAGGGCAGAGCGGTGCGGGTAACCCATCTGCTACCACTCTCCCAAGACTTCAAACATGGATTTTTTTTTTTGTCTTAGTATTATATTTATTATGATTTTATTTGTTTTTAAAGTTTGTTTCCAAGCTGTTTTATAATATGATTATATTGCGATAGCTGTTCATTTTTATGTTACTTTATTATATATGTTTACTTGTAAAACGCTTTGATCTCCTTTTTTTGGAACAGCGCTATATAAACGTTTTTAAAATAAAAATAACTTATGGGTCATGTTGAAGAGGGACATTTTCAAAGCTCCTTAACTGGCTGAATAGATGACCGAAAGTTATGGGTAAACCATAGGCAGGGGTTCCCATTGTGCACTCTTTCCAGTGCCTTAAACAGAGGTACTTCCAGGGATCGTTTTAGCTCAGAGGGGCAAAAGCAGGTGAACATTTGGTTGGCTGCTGAAGAAATAGGTTAAAGTACATGCATACTTTGTGAAATGACTTTTCTAAAGGAATTACCCAGATAATTTTATTTGAAAAATTAGTTCCAAAGTATGCATATAAAAGTCCTCATACAACTTGCTCTAGGCAGGCTACTTGACATTGTCCCCTAAGAACAGAAGAAGGTAATGGGCTCGGCCTGTGAGTAACTTCCAATGTCTTGCTTTTAGCACGTGCAGTTCCTAGAAATGAGAGTTTCCAGCACAAGACAAATGGTGGGTGCACCAGGATCAGAGTCCGAAGGAGAGGAAGCCAAGGTACAGTCTTCTGCTAAATTTTAGCTCGTCTTTAGGCTAGTATTTAAGTCTGCAGATCACTTATAACCCCCATCCACTGACCCTGACCAGCCTGATAAAATGTAAATTGAAATTCCTAAGTATCAAAAATAGATATGTCTGGCATTTATGTGATGAAAGAAACTTCTCACCTACACCCCTGAGCCGGTTTTTAAGTCTATGAACTACTATAAATCGGTATCACTTAGAGTTTGCTAATAAGCCTGGAATAAGGATTAAGCAAAATCTGCTGCTCATGGCAGTAAAGGGTGCCATGGGTGCCAAAGAGCAACATGGAAGTGTTCTCAAGAGATGCATAAAGATAGTGGGACATTTTCACGGAAGTGTAAAGGGTAGGCACAGCTGCATGAGAGGCAAGAAGCAGTGGGGCACCTGTGTAGCACCTGAGTGAGGATGTAAGCACCAGGTGAAATTCTACCTACCCAATGCCACAGAAGTTATTGAAGCAATGGACAGGTGACATAGGTGTGGACAGCCCCCAGGGCATCATGATTCACTATACATAACAGAGCTGATATGAGTTCTGAAGCCCTTCAAGGATGCCGTGGAGGATCTCAGTTCTTCAAGAGCCACCACGAGTGAGGCAATGCCCATAGTCAACATCCTGCAGAATAAGTTCAAGAGCCACCACGTGTGAGGCGATGCCCTTAGACAACATCCTGCAGAATAAGTTCAAGAGCCACCACGTGTGAGGCGATGCCCTTAGACAACATCCTGCAGAATAAGTTCAAGAGCCACCACGTGTGAGGCGATGCCCATAGTCAACACCCTGCAGAATAAGTTCAAGAGCCACCATGAGTGAGGCGATGCCCATAGTCAACATCCTGCAGAATAAGTTCAAGAGCCACCACGTGTGAGGCGATGCCCATAGTCAACATCCTGCAGAATAAGTTCAAGAGCCACCACGTGTGAGGCGATGCCCATAGTCAACATCCTGCAGAATAAGTTCAAGAGCCACCACGTGTGAGGCGATGCCCATAGTCAACATCCTGCAGAATAAGTTCAAGAGCCACCACGTGTGAGGCGATGCCCTTAGACAACATCCTGCAGAATAAGTTCAAGAGCCACCACGAGTGAGGCGATGCCCATAGTCAACATCCTGCAGAATAAGTTCAAGAGCCACCATGAGTGAGGCGATGCCCATAGTCAACATCCTGCAGAATAAGTTCAAGAGCCACCACGTGTGAGGTGATGCCCATAGTCAACATCCTGCAGAATAGGTTGGAGATTTCCAGCAGGAACAGGGATTGAGAGGAGAGATGTTGGTTTCCAAGGGCTCCGTGCAGCAGCAGGTGCAAGATAGGCTGAAACCCCTCACACAGAAGGATACTTGTATGCTAGCCATGCCATGTGACTCATGGGTGAAAAGGAGTATCACACACACACCCCCCCCCCCTAGTATAAGTGTAGTCTTCAGAGGATGAAGACGCATTGCACTGGATGTAGGAATGGGAGAGTGGGCTTCCCACACAGAAGTGTTAGCCAGAGTAACACCCTGTTAGCTACCACGTCCTCCCCCCAGATTAAGTGCCCCCTCCTCTCCAGCCTCTGTGACTATAACAGAACTTTCTCTCTTGAAACAAGTCAGTTACAGAAATTGCAGCTGATGAAGTTACAATCCCCAGCAAAGGAAAGGATAAGATAAATATCAGCCGCACACCATTTGGCAAACCCCATAAAGGGCAACTCAATAGATCCATTGGAATATTGGGAATATTTTTCTGCAGATGCATTTGTTTCTGGCTTCTTCTCTCTCAAGTTAAGCTGAGATGGGTGGGGGCTGCTCTTGCAGTGATGGAAAAGCAGAGTTGCAGTCATTGCTGTAGGGCTTGTGGCTGAAGGAGAGCCACATCAACAGCAGGGCATCTTTGTTTGGCCTTTGTCATTCCTGGGGAGGTTCGCAAGAAGTGTTCTTCAGCCATGACTAGCAGATCTGATATGCCCCTGGCCCTGAGGGGTTCTCCGGGGCCAATTCATTGCCTGAAGGGACCCAGGAAAAGACATTTTTGGCAGAAGTGGCAGCAATTTTAGGCCATGTTCCTACAGTGGTATCTCTCCTAGACAGCAATGGAGGACTCCAAAATAGAAGCTTAAGGTCCCCCAGTCCTGGTGGCTGCCCCAGGTCCTTTTTAACTGATTAATACAAAAGAGGCGGCAAGAATTGTTCTGTCAGAAGAGGAAAACTGAAGAAATTCTTAGAACAATTTTTCAGTTACACAAAAATTGTATTTTATCAAAAAATAAATTTCTTTAAAAATCTATTTTTTTTAGTCATCAATATTAATAAAAATTCGACGTCTGTTAATCCTATCAAAACCACATCTAAACCTATGAGAATGACACTTATACCATTGAAATGCAACAGACCTTTGATATACAACAAACAAAACAAAACACAAAGACCAACACACAAAGAAACATAAAAATTAAGACAAA
Source organism: Rhinatrema bivittatum (assembly GCF_901001135.1). Classification (NCBI taxonomy): domain Eukaryota; kingdom Metazoa; phylum Chordata; class Amphibia; order Gymnophiona; family Rhinatrematidae; genus Rhinatrema; species Rhinatrema bivittatum. The sequence continues at coordinate 8,279,674 of NC_042615.1, forward strand.
GGCCGGTATGGCGAAAGCACACTGGGGCACTCCAGACCTAAAAAGAAACAGAGCAATGCGATGTAAACCCAGTCCTAAAAATAGTTCTTGATGAAAGTAAGAACGTCCAGAAACCAATTCCTTCAAGGTCTGATAGCTTCCATAGGTAACAATCACACCACATAGCTGTACATTATTGGTGTTCTCACTGAATAAGACTTAAAGTGTCCAAGGATGACAAAATTTGATGTCCAAAGTTATCAACTCAACATAAGGGTGCCTATAAACCTATGTAGTACGACATGAAATTGAAAAACATTAAATAGATTGGTAGGAACAAATGATAAACCTTTACTCAAGACTGCCATTGGTTTTGAGTGAGGGTTTTAGAAGAAAGATTTATCACTGATGTGGAACTGCCATCTGTGATCTGGTCCTGGGTCTGTATCAATCCAGTCTGGATCTTAGTAGAGACCTGCCCCCTATGTTCTCTGCTGCTCCCATCCCCTGGCGAGTGGGTACATTGGAAAGGCCTCCAATGTGAACCATCATAATGTACATCATTACTGTTAGATTCTTCCCCTGATGAGTCATCAGAGGATCCCTGGAATGTCTCCTTCTTATGATGAGGGTATTGTTTCTGAGTGCCCATCCAATGAAGTTAGCGTGTGGCACATTTAAAACGAATCGGAGAAAATTCTTTTTCACTCACGCACAATTAAATTCTGGAATTTGTCGCCAAGGGATGTGGTTAGTGCAGTTAGTGTAGCTGGGTTTAAAAAAGGTTTGGATAAGTCCTTGGAGAAGTCCATTAACTGCTATTAATCAAGTTGACTTAGAAAATAACCACTGCTATTACTAGCATCAGTAGCTTGGGATAGACTTAGTTTTTGGGTACTAGCCAGGTTCTTGTAGCCTGGATTGGCCACTGTTGGAAACAGGATGTTGGGCTTGATGGATCCTTGGTCTGACCCAGTATGGAAATTTCATATGTTCTTATATTCAATGGTAAACATTACCTCTCTTATGTCTTAGTCATTTTTTTATGTCTTAGTCATTACCTCTCTTATGTCTTAGTCATTTTCTTATGTCTTAGTCATTACCTCACTTATGTCTTAGTCATTTTCATCTCTGATGAACTTACTGTACTTGAATTTATGAAGTTCATTAGAGAAATCGTCCATATGGGTTTTTTAATCTATTTCAAACTTATTCACAGCTTCTGGAGTAAGATTTCTTTTCACAGAAAGAAGTTCTGTATCTAATTCTGTTTGTATTTGTTCTGACATACTACATGCCTTTTAGATGATCAATAACATTAAATCAAGGGCACATTTATTAACAATCTTATTCCAGTCTTGAATAAACTCTGAATCTTCAGTATAACCCCTGAATCTTCAGTATATAACGCCTGTCTATCTTTGCAGACATTTTTCTACGTGATTTCATCACCCAATTGCCCTCTTATATTAGGTATTCGGGACACATTATTTCTATTCTGGAACCTACTTATGGTGACTATTGATGTGGCTTCCCTTTATACTAATATTCTCCAAGACAAGGCCATCAAGATCACCCGGCTCTTTTTAGAAAAGAGGACTGAATCGGGTCAGGTTCCTACTCAATTTTTTGTTGATCTTATTATCATTGCAATGAAGAAGAATTTCTTCAGTTTCAATCAAGCCTTTTTCCGGCAGATCAAAGGGATAGCAATGGGGGCCTTAATGGCTCCGGATATAGCCAATCTATATCTAGAGGTGTTTGAAGATCAGGTTTTATCCATCTGCTCTTTCAAGGACAACATTTTATTGTGGAAAAGATATATTGATTACATTTGATTACTATGGTTTGGTTCACGAGGCAGTTGACAGACCTTTCTAGATTGGTTGAATTTACAAGATTTTAATTTATATTTTTCTGCCGACATCAGTGATTCTGAAGTTCATTTTTTAGATATCTCTATTCGATATGAGGAGTACGGTTTTCAGTTTTCTATCTTTAGGAAACCCATTGACAGGAACTCTTTTCTACACTATTCTAATTGTCATTCCAGGAAACTGAGACAGAATCTTCCAGTGGGCCAATTTCTTAGGTTTAGGAAATTATGTTCCACTACGGAAGAATTTAAACAGAAGGCTGTAGAGATGTATCATTGTTTTAGGGCCAGGGACTATCCATCCAAGATTTTAAGAAGATCTTGGTAGGTGGGCTAATAGAGATCTTCTACTTCAATCTGTTGAGAAACCAGTTTCTTCTAGATTGGGCTGCATATTACCTTTTTCTCTGGAAACTCGGTGGGTACCATGCAGTATTCATGCTGACTGGAATATTCTACACTTATACTCTTTTTTTTTAATGAGCATTGTATATTTGCATTAACACGGGCCCATAACCTTAGGGACAGCTTAATGCGTTCTGCTTATATACATCCTTCTTATACCACTACGGCCTCCCCCAGGGGTCATTTCCTCTGTGGTCATTGCAATGTGTGTTCTTTTTCTTTGCAGGGAACACTTTTGCCATTGCAATCACTGGCCATTCCATTTATTGACTGCAACATCATGTGAGTTGATGAGGGTAATCTAGCTGATATGCTGTCCTTGTGATCTCATATATACTGGCAAAACCCGGCGATCTTTAGAGATAAGGATTCAAGGCCACCTAAGGTATATTAAACATCGTAGATCTGAAGCCCATTCGGTCTCCCATTGGCAACAGTTGAATCATCAACTGGAGGATTTGAGATTTGTGGTTCTTGGAACAAAGACTGTCCCAATATAGGAGGGGTGGGCAGTGATCCTGATGAATAGTTATTACAGAAAGAACAGTCCTATATCTAATATATCTAATATAGGAAGGGGGGGGATCCAGATGAATAGTTATTACAGAAAGAACAGTCCTATATCTAATATAGGAAGGGGGGGGATCCAGATGAATAGTTATTACAGAAAGAACAGTCCTATATCTAATATATCTAATATAGGAGGGGGTGATCCTGATGAATAGTTATTACAGAAAGAACAGTCCTATATCTAATATATCTAATATAGGAGGGGGTGATCCTGATGAATAGTTATTACAGAAAGAACAGTCCTATATCTAATATATCTAATATAGGAGGGAGTGATCCTAATGAATAGTTATTACAGAAAGAACAGTCCTATATCTAATATATCTAATATAGGAGGGGGTGACCTGATGAATAGTTATTACACAAAGACCAGTCCTATATCTAATATATCTAATATAGGTGTGGGGGGGGGGGGTGATCCTGATGAATAGTTATTACAGAAAGAACAGCCCTATATCTAATATATCTAATATAGGAGGAGGTGATCCTGATGAATAGTTATTACAGAAAGAACAGTCCTATATCTAATATATCTAATATAGGGGGGGGGGGGGGGGCATGATCCTGATGAATAGTTATTACAGAAAGAACAGCCCTAAATCTAATATATCTAATATAGGAGGGGGTGATCCTGATGAATAGTTATTACAGAAAGAACAGTCCTATATCTAATATATCTAATATAGGAGGGGGTGATCCTGATGAATAGTTATTACAGAAAGAACAGTCCTATATCTAATATATCTAATATAGGAGGGGAGTGATCCTGATGAATAGTTATTACAGAAAGAACAGTCCTGTATCTAATATATCTAATATAGGAGGGGGTGACCTGATGAATAGTTATTACAGAAAGAACAGTCCTATATCTAATATATCTAATATAGGAAGGGGGGGGGGGGTGATCCTGATGAATAGTTATTACAGAAAGAACAGTCCTATATCTAATATATCTAATATAGGAGGGGGTGACTTGATGAATAGTTATTACAGAAAGAACAGTCCTATATCTAATATATCTAATATAGGAAGGGGGGGGGGGGGGGTGATCCTGATGAATAGTTATTACAGAAAGAACAGTCCTATATCTAATATATCTAATATAGGGGGGGGGGTGATCCTGATGAATAGTTATTACAGAAAGAACAGTCCTATATCTAATATATCTAATATAGGGGGGGGGGGGGCATGATCCTGATGAATAGTTATTACAGAAAGAACAGCCCTAAATCTAATATATCTAATATAGGAGGGGGTGATCCTGATGAATAGTTATTACAGAAAGAACAGTCCTATATCTAATATATCTAATATAGGAGGGGGTGATCCTGATGAATAGTTATTACAGAAAGAACAGTCCTATATCTAATATATCTAATATAGGAGGGGAGTGATCCTGATGAATAGTTATTACAGAAAGAACAGTCCTGTATCTAATATATCTAATATAGGAGGGGGTGACCTGATGAATAGTTATTACAGAAAGAACAGTCCTATATCTAATATATCTAATATAGGAAGGGGGGGGGGGGGTGATCCTGATGAATAGTTATTACAGAAAGAACAGTCCTATATCTAATATATCTAATATAGGAGGGGGTGACTTGATGAATAGTTATTACAGAAAGAACAGTCCTATATCTAATATATCTAATATAGGAAGGGGGGGGGGGGGGTGATCCTGATGAATAGTTATTACAGAAAGAACAGTCCTATATCTAATATATCTAATATAGGGGGGGGGGTGACTTGATGAATAGTTATTACAGAAAGAACAGTCCTATATCTAATAAATCTAATATAGGAGGGGGTGACCTGATCAATAGTTATTACAGTAAGAACAGTCCTATATCTAATATATCTAATATAGGAGGGGGTGATCCTGATGAATAGTTATTACAGAAAGACCAGTCCTATATCTAATATATCTAATATAGGAGGGGGTGACCAGATGAATAGTTATTACAGAAAGAACAGTCCTATATCTAATATATCTAATATAGGAGGGGGTGACCTGATGAATAGTTATTACAGAAAGAGCAGTCCTCTATCTAATATATCTAATATAGGAGGGGATGATCCTGATGAATAGTTATTACAGAAAGAACAGTCCTATATCTAATATATCTAATATAGGAGTCGTGTGTGTGGTCCTGATGAATAGTTATTACAGAAAGAACAGTCCTATATCTAATATATCTAATATAGGAGTCGTGTGTGTGATCCTGATGAATAGTTATTACAGAAAGAACAGTCCTATATCTAATATATCTATTATAGGAGGGGGTGACTTGATGAATACTTATTACAGAAAGAACAGTCCTATATCTAATATATCTAATATAGGAGGGGGTGACCTGTTGAATAGTTATTACAGAAAGAGCAGTCCTATATCTAATATATCTAATATAGGAGGGGGTGTTCCTGATGAATAGTTATTACAGAAAGAACAGTCCTATATCTAATATATCTAATATAGCAGGGGGTGATCCTGATGAATAGTTATTACAGAAAGAACAGTCCTATTTCTAATATATCTAATATAGGTGGGGAGGGGGTGAACTGATGAATAGTTATTACTAGGGATGTGAATCGTTTTTCAACGATTAAAATTATCGTCCGATAATGTTTATATCGTCTTAAATCGTTATAGAACACGATACAATAGAAATTCTAACGATTTATCGTTAAAAATCGTTAAATCGTGTTAGTGCGCACTAACTCGAGTTAGTGCGCACTAACTCCCCGTTAGTGCGCACTAACTCGATTTAGTGCGCACTAACTGAAAATGATACAAATAAACACTTTCCAGGTCACTGAAGGTCAGTTAGGAATGAATATGTGTTCCTATTGGCTGGCTGCCCTCTTATCTATTGATGTTACCAAGGTTACCACTGAGGTGATGGTTGGGGGGATGGGAAATGGAACTGGAAACTAACGAACACCAACAGAAAATGAAACAAAGTGTTCACACTTCCCAGGTCAGTAAAGGTCACTTAGGAATGAATATGTATGTATGTATTCCTATTGGCTGGCTGTGCTCTTATCTATTGATGTTACCAATATGGTTGGGGGGATGTGAAATGGAAACAGTTGGAAGCTTGACAAAAAAAGTAATGTAATGATCAGCACTCACGTGACTAGAACTTGTTTGTTTATTATTTTTGTTAGCAGGCACCTGAAATGCTAGTGCATGTTGAATTTGCCAATCACTGTGCATTTTAGAAAGGTGGTCCTGGCTGGAACTGTACACAGTTCATATGTAATTGATTGTTGGTAAGTGTATTTTTTAAGTAGCCACACTGGCACCAGTATGTTTACTTTTCCTCCTACTTAACTCACTAGCTCAGCTTTGTAAGAAGGGCTTCTCTGCTTGTGTGTTGTTTTTGTTTGGTGTGAGAAGAGCAGAAACATCAGATCTTTATTCAATCTACTACAGTCATCTCTTACAGTGCCCTATCCCTATTAATACCAGGAGTGTTGTGATCTTCCTGCACACAGTGCCCTAACCCTGATACCAGTCTGAGACAGCTCCCTCCCTGCATTACTAGTGAGAGCTGGCTTCACAGACAGGGGGGAGCTGCCTGACCCTCACTCCTGACTTCCCCCATGTCCCAGCTAGTGAATGGTGTGTGGGGTGAGGGGGGGGGGGGGAGGATGGTGAAGTCTGAGACAGCTCCCTCCCTGCATTACTAGTGAGAGGCTGGCTTCACAGACAGGGAGGGAGCTGTCTGACCCTCACTCCTGACTTCCCCCATGTCCCAGCTAGTGAATGGTGTGTGGGTGAGGGGGGGGGGGAGGATGGTGAAGTCTGAGACAGCTCCCTCCCTGCATTACTAGTGAGAGGCTGGCTTCACAGACAGGGGGGAGCTGCCTGACCCTCACTCCTGACTTCCCCCATGTCCCAGCTAGTGAATGGTGTGTGGGTGAGGGGGGGGGGGGGAGGATGGTGAAGTCTGAGACAGCTCCCTCCCTGCATTACTAGTGAGAGGCTGGCTTCACAGACAGGGGGGAGCTGCCTGACCCTCACTCCTGACTTCCCCCATGTCCCAGCTAGTGAAGGGTGTGTGGGTGAGGGGGGGGGGGGAGGATGGTGAAGTCTGAGACAGCTCCCTCCCTGCATTACTAGTGAGAGGCTGGCTTCACAGACAGGGGGATCTGCCTGACCCTCACTCCTGACTTCCCCCATGTCCCAGCTAGTGAATGGTGTGTGGGTGAGGGGGGGGGGAGGATGGTGAAGTCTGAGACAGCTCCCTCCCTGCATTACTAGTGAGAGGCTGGCTTCACAGACAGGGGGGAGCTGCCTGACCCTCACTCCTGACTTCCCCCATGTCCCAGCTAGTGAATGGTGTGTGGGTGAGGGGGGGGGGGGGAGGATGGTGAAGTCTGAGACAGCTCCCTCCCTGCATTACTAGTGAGAGGCTGGCTTCACAGACAGGGGGGAGCTGCCTGACCCTCACTCCTGACTTCCCCCATGTCCCAGCTAGTGAATGGTGTGTGGGTGAGGGGGGGGGGGGAGGATGGTGAAGTCTGAGACAGCTCCCTCCCTGCATTACTAGTGAGAGGTTGGCTTCACAGACAGGGGGGAGCTGCCTGTCCCTCACTCCTGACTTCCCCCATGTCCCAGCTAGTGAATGGTGTGTGGGTGAGGGGGGGGGGGGGAGGATGGTGAAGTCTGAGACAGCTCCCTCCCTGCATTACTAGTGAGAGGTTGGCTTCACAGACAGGGGGGAGCTGCCTGTCCCTCACTCCTGACTTCCCCCATGTCCCAGCTAGTGAATGGTGTGTGGGTGAGGGGGGGGGGGTGGATGGTGAAGTCTGAGACAGCTCCCTCCCTGCATTACTAGTGAGAGGCTGGCTTCATAGACAGGGGGGAGCTGCCTGACCCTCACTCCTCCGGGGTATTGTGATCTTCCTGCACACAGTGCCCTATCCCTGATACCAGGGGTGTTGTGATCTTCCTGCATGCAGTGCCCTATCCCTATTAATACCAGGAGTGTTGTGATCTTCCTGCATGCAGTGCCCTATCCCTATTAATACCAGGAGTGTTGTGATCTTCCTGCATGCAGTGCCCTATCCCTGATACCGGGATGTGTGCAAGAAGATTACAACACCCCCGGTATCAGGAATAGGGCACTGTGTGCAGGAAGATCACAACACCCCCAGTATCAGGAATAGGGCACTGTGTGCAGGAAGATCACAACACCCCTGGTATTAGGGATAGGGCACTGTGTGCAGGAAGATCACAACACTCCTGGTATTAATAGGGATAGGGCACTGTGTGCAGGAAGATCACAATACCCCTGGTATCAGGGTTAGGGCACAAGTTCTAGTCACATTGACTGATCACAATACTTGTTTTGTCAAGCTACCAACTGTTTCCATTTCCCATCCCCCATATACTGTCAGTAGGAAACTTGGTAACATGAATAAATAAGAGGGCAGCCAATAGGAATACATATTCATTCCTAAACTGACCTTAACTGACCTGAAAAGTGTCAAATTGTATCATTTTCAGTTAGTGCGCACTAACTAGGAGTTAGTGCGCACTAACTCCCGTTAGTGCGCACTAATCGGAAAAAACGATTTTTAACGATTTTTTAACTAAAAAATCGTGCCTAAGACGATTTTCTTGCCCTGCCACACGATTTCTATCGTTAAGACGATATGGAAAACGATTCACATCCCTAGTTATTACAGAAAGAACAGTCCTGTATCTAATATATCTAATATAGGAGGGGGTGACCTGATGAATAGTTATTACAGAAAGAACAGTCCTATATCTAATATATCTAATATAGGAGGGGGTGACCTGATGAATTGTTATTACAGAAAGAACAGTCCTATGTCTAATATAGGATGGGGAGGTGGTGATCCTGATGAATAGTTATTACAGAAAGAACAGTCCTATATCTTATATATCTAATATAGGAGGGGGTGACCTGACGAATAGTTATTACAGAAAGAACAGTCCTATATCTAATATATCTAATATAGGAGGGGGTGATCCTGATGAATAGTTATTACAGAAAGAACAGTCCTGTATCTAATATATCTAATATAGGAGGGGAGTGATCCTGATGAATAGTTATTACAGAAAGAACAGTCCTGTATCTAATATATCTAATATAGGAGGGGGTGACCTGATGAATAGTTATTACAGAAAGAACAGTCCTGTATCTAATATATCTAATAGAGGAGGGGGTGACCTGATGAATAGTTATTAAAGAAAGAACAGTGCTGTATCTAATGTATCTAATATAGGAGGGGTGATCTGATGAATAGTTATTACAGAAAGAGAAGTGCTATATCTAATATATCTAATATAGGAGTCGTGTGTGTGGTCCTGATGAATAGTTATTACAGAAAGAACAGTCCTATATCTAATATATCTAATATAGGAGGGGGTGACCTGATGAATAGTTATTACAGAAAGAACAGTCCTGTATCTAATATATCTAATATAGGAGTCGTGTGTGTGGTCCTGATGAATAGTTATTACAGAGAGAATAGTTCTATATCTAATATATCTAATATAGGTGTCGTGTGTGTGGTCCTGATGAATAGTTATTACAGAAAGAACAATCCTATATCTTTGATTGGGATACTGTAGCCCCAAAAGGCCTGAGCAAGGAAGTGGAATGGGAGGGTTTTTTTTAATGACTTCTTAATGGATATTCATTTTTTCTATTGACATTCCAATAGATATATTTTTTATACAGCTCATCAGTAAATATAGTGATGTGATTATAACCTGCGTTTCAATTGCATGTTTTTTTCTTTTGAAATTCTTTTGTTTACAAATTGTGGTTGGGTTCCTGGTTCCACTCCCTTGATTAGGTCTTTTCCTACATTGGTTTCCTTTCAGGACCTCTAGCCCATGGTTTCACCCCTGTAGTTTGTGACCTTCTTTCACACGTGATGTGCATCCTATTCAGTCATTTGTAAAAGACATACCTCCGACTGGCCAGATCATTTTTTGTGTCCTTGCTCCACCCCTTAGTTCAGGGCCTTTGCAGATCATTTTTCTTTCAGGTTCTCTTACCCATGGTTTCACTTTAGTGTGTTGACATCTCTGCTGTTTGTGGTCTCCTTTCAGGTCCAATTGGAGGACATGCAACTTAGGTAGTTTTTTTTTTTACAATATCCGTGCCTTCCTATTGGACAGGACTGATAAATAGGTTTATTCACCAGTTACGCAGTTGTAGACTTCCAGACAGAGCCTGCCATTGTGTACTGAGGTGTGGATTTGGGGTTTAGATATGGTTCTTGGTTTTATGAATGTAGGTCATTGATTTGTTCTGTTTATATGTTTTTTAGATATATGAGAGTTCCCCTGATGCAGGCATGTTTTTCTGTGCTGAAACACTGCAGTGTGGGGACTCATTGAAGCTGGGACCTGCTAAATTAATTGATGCAATGGATTAATATTGAGTTCCTCTAAAGAGGCTTTAGACGGATACATGGGTTTGGGGCTACTCTTCGATGAATGGGAGATCACCTGCATCAATACCAAGCAGGTCTCCATGTATATTGACATCATTTATGATTGGATTATTTTATTCTTTTCGTTATTGGAGATATTTCCTTACTTTCTACACAAGACTGATAAATGCGAAAGGTTGCTTGCCATGGACATTTGTCATCATAAGAATTATACAGTAGAGTTGATATCTTTGGACATCAAGTTTTGTCATCCTTGGACATTTTAAGTCTTAGTACAGTGAGCACATCAATAATGTACAGCTACAAAAGTCATCAGACATTGCAGCAATTGGCTTCTGGATGTTCTTACTTTCATCAAGAACTATTTTTAGGACTGGGTTTACATCGCATTGATCTGTTTCTTGTGCTTTGACTATACCGGCCTTTGTCTTCATTTTTATGCTTCTTTGTGTTTTGTTTATATATGTTGTACATCAAAGGTATGTTGCAGTTCCATGGTATAGGTGTCATTCTCATAGGTTTATAGGTGGTTTTGATATGATTAAGAGATGTTGAATTTTTATTAATCTTGATGATTAAAAAAATAATAGATTTTGATTGAAATGTATTTTTAATAAAATAAAATTTTTGTGTAACTAAAAAATTGTTTATTCTAAGAGTTTCTTCAGTTTTCCTTTTAAACTGGTTCCTGTGGGTCAAGTGAGTTCCAGGGCAGAACTTTCTCACAAATTTCTTAGGTTTTGTATTACGTGTTCTGTGCTTTTCAAAAGCCTGATAGGGGGAGATACTCAATTGATGGGGTTTCTAAGGATCTTGTTGAAGTCCAAGCTCCATGCAAGCATCTCTAGGGACCTATGGAACACTCCATTTCAGACCTGGAGGAGGTTCTGGAGGATCCAGATAACCTCATAGATTCTGCAAGTGAGGCTTCTCTGGAAAAAACGTCCCCTCCAATAGGGAAGATGAAAAACAATATCTGCTTCTTTTGTGAGGAGGAGATTGCAGCGCTGATTGACCCAGTGGATTCTTGTTTTTGAATAGTGGAGTCCATGGTCAAGGAGATGTCTGTCTGGGACCCTATTATTAAGGGAGTCTGTAAAGCTACCTAATTCAGAAGTAGAGGAGATAGTTATAGCTGAATGGGAGGTCCCAGAGTCTGGTCTCAAGGGGGTTAAGAATCTTCTTTGCTTGTATCCTTTTTCTCATGAGGCTGTTAAACATTTGTTCTTAGTGCCTTGGGTGGATGCACTGGTCTTGGCCATCTCTAGCTGTACCACCATCCTGGTAGAGAACGCACTTCAGTGAAGGAACCTCAGGATAGGAAACTGAGATTTCCTTGAAGCAGTTCAAAGTTCTACGTTTAGTGGCTCTGTAGTCAGGTCACTCTTATGCTGGATTCAGCAGTTCCAGGAAAGCAAGGAGGCAGCGAGAATGGAATCAGCTGTAATACTTTTGGCAGATACCTTGTATAATCTTCTACAAGTTTCTTCCACATCCGTGGCTTTGGCAATAGCTGCCAGGCAACTCCTTTGACTCTATAATTGGTCTGCTGATTCTTGTTCTAATTCGTCTTTCGGAAAGCATCCCTGTAGGAGCCGTTTATTGTTTGAGGAAGACTTGGTCAAAAATCTGGGTGATCTGAAATTTCAGAGACTCCTGGAGAATGTCTCAATCTTTTAATTGGTTGGCTAGAGGGTGTAATCTACATTAGATCAGGTTATCTTATTCCTTCCAAGGTTCTCAGGCCTGGAGGGTCAGAGGTCATTCCTTTTGGAGCTTTGAACTCCGGTTCCTGACTTGTTATGGTCTCCCCCTGTGCATCTGTCACTAAATATCAAGCAGTTTCTAAAACTCTGTCGCGGTTTCAGCTGTGGCGTGTCATCGTTTTTTCTGCTCCTTACTATGTTCTTGCCACCTATACTGTCCTTTGGAAAAGAATAAAGAACAAAACTAAGAATATCATAATGCCTTTGTATTGATCCACGATGTGACTGCACCATGGGTTTTGTGTGTCTCAAAAAAAGACATGTAGAAAAACCCCCCATTATTTAACCCTACATAGACAAATTAAAACTAAGCTAGCACATCCATCCACATACACCACACTAAAAATATTGCATGAAGTTTGACAAAATTAATGCATAAATGTTTCTTCTATATTTATATAATTATGCATTCAATATTTTTAAGTACAAATATGCAAAAAATCACATGTATAATAATTCATCAAGTTTGAAGTTCATCTGTAATAGGTCCTATTACAGATGAACTTCAAACTTGATGAATTATTATACATGTGATTTTTTGCATATTTGTACTTAAAAATATTGAATGCATAATTATATAAATATAGAAGAAACATTTATGCATTAATTTTGTCAAACTTCATGCAATATTTTTAGTGTGGTGTATGTGGATGGATGTGCTAGCTTAGTTTTAATTTGTCTATGTAGGGTTAAATAATGGGGGGTTTTTCTACATTAATAAAACATTAAATTTATATTATATGTCTCTCTATTCTTGTTACATGTTATTATAGTGATATAGGGAGTTGTACTTTAAAATTGCCCTTAGTATTGTTATACCTAGTCAAAAAAAGACATAGCAAACATAGAAAAGATAGAGAGAAGGAGAAGAAAAATGTCATGGAGGATGGAAAAGCTCCGTCATTGATGTGGGGACTCCCTGGACACTCACTAGATGTCCCTAGTTCCTTGCCTTTGAGGTAATAGCAGGGTGGAATAACCCACTCCCTACAGCACCTCCCCCTGCCTAGAAGAGGGGGGTTAAGCTAGGAGAGATCATGGCTTCTGAAGGAGAAAGAGCCGGCTGCAAGAGTTGGAGGATTATTTTTAGGAGGCCTAAGCAGTGTAACCTTTGCCTCTAGTTGAAAGAAGGATTTTTTTATTTTTCCTGTGGGCAGTTTACCAATTTAGCTGGAGTGAGACCCTGACCCGAAGCCCTCTCTGTGCCTTCTCCTGCAGTGGAAGTTTGCAGTGACTTATCTTCAGAGAGTTCTGATGAGTATTTGTGCCACCCCTCCTCATTAAAGACTGTGGGCTATATTAGCCTGCCCCCCCCCCCCCCCAAGGGGTGGCAAACAGAGGAAGCAGGAGGAAAGAAGCAAGAATTTTTGGAGACCTCTACAGGATCTAAACCCAGGGGACCAGGACACAGGGTGGGGAGCAGAGACTGAAAAGCGAGGCTCAGGGAGGACTTTTCCCCAGTGACCGGGACTCATATACACTCAGTACAGGAGTGGCAAGCTACATCCCAGGGAACCTGAGCTCAGCAACCCCTACACACAAGCAGATCCAGCAACAGCTTTAACTTCACATAGTTTCGGCTGATTGGAAATTTATTTGACTTTCAAAGAATCAGAAGTGTATTTTCAGCATCCAGCACTCTGTCCAGCCTATCGGTCCCTGCAGCTCTGCATCACAAACAATCAGCAGAGATGTGCAGGAATGTGCACCACTGCCTGGGCCACACCTTGGGGAGAAGTGAGAGCAGGGAAGACAGCTCAAGATATAAATACTGTTTTGTGCCCTTGGAAACAGAGCAATCCATGGATAAAGTCTAAATAGATTAGGACTCGAGCTAGGAAAGAAATAACTGAGGGGATTTGATTGAGATTCATAAAATCATGAGTGGGGTGGAACGGGTTATAATATTTACTCCAAACACCAAGGACTAGGAGACCCGCCATGAAATTGGCAACTCATATAGTGTTACGTCTTATCCTTTTTATCTGATTCATTTGTTTTACATATTTATGCCTTCCTGTTTTATTGTATATGTTGTGTTTCTAGCCTCATTTTTAATATTTTAATTATTTGTATTTTATGTTCATTGTGTATTTTATGTGAGCTGCTTGGAACTTTGTATAATACTAAAAGTAAATACAAATAAACTCCATGCATAATCAAGCTATGAAATCTATTGCCAAGGCAGCTGGCATAGCGGGGTTTCAGAAGAGGACTGGACAAGTTCCTGGAGAAAAAGTCCATGAGCTGTTATTAGGCAGGTAGACTTGTGAAAGCCCACACTTACCCCTGGGAGTGAGATACAAGAAATAGATCAACTATTTGGGATCTGACGGGTGCTTGTGACCTGCATTGGCCATTGTCAGAGACAGGATGCTGGACTCAATGACCTTGGTGTGACCCAGCCTGGCATTTCTTGTGTTATTTTTATTTTTATTTTTATTTAGTAACTTTTATATACCGACGAACGTTGGGAACATCTCGTCGGTTTACATATAACAGAACTGAGCAACAGGCTTATTACTCTTCATAGGTTAATAAATCTCTTCTTTAATTCTTCCAGAAAGCTACTGATGCTCAACTAAAAGAAAGAGAAGAATGGTTACTGAATCTAACAAAAATTGTAAATTCTCTCCAGAGGCGTCTGGAAGAGGTAAGTGTGAGAAGTGCTGACTGACTGCTAGTGAGAATAAGTGGAGTGGAGTAGTAGTCTATCTACAGGTAAGAACAGCTCAGGGAGGACAGGGTACAAATCCTGCTGCTGCTGCATCTTGTGAACTTGTGCAAGTCGCTTCGACCTCCATTGCCTCAGCTACAAACTTAGGGGTATATTTACTAAGTTGTAATATGTGATTAAGGCCTAAAAATCAGCATTTATCGTGCGTAAAATGCTGTTCATTAGATGATAATCGCATATCGTGGAGATATTGCATGATATTTTGAACAAAATTCCTCCTCCTATTGAAATTAGCTGCTGTGCGTGCATTTGCATACATAAATTTTACAAATGTGCAGGCAGCCTCGTTATTTTTCAAACTGTTAGCTTCAACTCAGGAGTTGTAGCTAGCTGTTCCCTGGAGCATCACCATGTTAACGTATGTCCCGATGCTATTTAAAGGGTCATGTGGACTAGGGATGTGAATCGTGTCCTCGATCGTCTTAACGATCGATTTCGGCTGGGAGGGGGAGGGAATCGTATTGTTGCCGTTTGGGGGGGTAAAATATCGTGAAAAATCGTGAAAAATCGTGAAAAATCTAAAAATCGCAAAACCGGCACATTAAAACCCCCTAAAACCCACCCCTGACCCTTTAAATTAAATCCCCCACCCTCCCGAACCCCCCCCAAATGAGTTAAATAACCTGCGGGTCCAGCGGCGGTCCGGAACGGCAGCGGTCCGGAACGGGCTCCTGCTCCTGAATCTTGTTGTCTTCAGCCGGCGCCATTTTCCAAAATGGCGCCGAAAAATGGCGGCGGCCATAGACGAACACGATTGGACGGCAGGAGGTCCTTCCGGACCCCCGCTGGACTTTTGGCAAGTCTCGTGGGGGTCAGGAGGCCCCCCACAAGCTGGCCAAAAGTTCCTGGAGGTCCAGCGGGGGTCAGGGAGCGATTTCCCGCCGCGAATCGTTTTCGTACGGAAAATGGCGCCGGCAGGAGATCGACTGCAGGAGGTCGTTCAGCGAGGACCTCCTGCAGTCGATCTCCTGCCGGCGCCATTTTCCGTACGAAAACGATTTGCGGCGGGAAATCGCTCCCTGACCCCCGCTGGACCTCCAGGAACTTTTGGCCAGCTTGTGGGGGGCCTCCTGACCCCCACGAGACTTGCCAAAAGTCCAGCGGGGGTCCGGAAGGACCTCCTGCCGTCCAATCGTGTTCGTCTATGGCCGCCGCCATTTTTCGGCGCCATTTTGGAAAATGGCGCCGGCTGAAGACAACAAGATTCAGGAGCAGGAGCCCGTTCCGGACCGCTGCCGTTCCGGACCGCCGCTGGACCCGCAGGTTATTTAACTCATTTGGGGGGGGTTCGGGAGGGTGGGGGATTTAATTTAAAGGGTCGGGGTGGGTTTTAGGGGGTTTTAGTGTGCCGGCTCACGATTCTAACGATTTATAACGATAAATCGTTAGAATCTCTATTGTATTGTGTTCCATAACGGTTTAAGACGATATTAAAATTATCGGACGATAATTTTAATCGTCCTAAAACGATTCACATCCCTAATGCGGACTGAAAAATCTTAGTTGCCAGAACTTAGATCTTTCCTCAAGCTTTGCTAGATCCCTCATGTATACCCCTATCACTATAGTCTTTCCCCACACACAAGGGATTTCTACCCATAAAGATTCGATTTTGTATTTAGTCTCATGCAGGATGTTTATCCTGTTGGACTCTATGCCATCCCGGACATAAAGCGCCACACCGCCTCCCGGGTGCTCCTCTCTGTCATTGCGATATAATTTGTACCCCGGTATAGCACTGTCCCATTGGTTATCCTCTTTCCACCATGTCTCTGAGATGCCAATTAAGTCTATGTCATCATTCACTGCTATACATTTCAATGCTCCCTTAAACTTCTCCCATCCCTGTTCCAATAATGTTATGTATATGCCAAATATCCCCCTGCACCCTCTCCCCCCTTGCTCCCCACTCCTTTTACCCCAATAATGTCAAGTGTATGCCTAATTAACCCCCTGCACTGTCTTGAATAAGGTATTTCCAATTATATTGTTTTGAATAAGGTATTCCAAATATATTGCTCCATGTTTTTCCCTCTCTCCTTCCCCCAACATGTTCTCCCAAATTATTTACTTTATTTATATATCTCCTGCCTGCCCCCTGTATACCACTATAATGTATATCTTCTACCCCTGTACATAACCTAAATCAAGTTCTCTGTAAAATGTTATGCTACCCCTTCCAAGTTTTTACTCCCCGTCCTTTGTACAATGTTCAAGTTATATCTAAACTGATATGATGTACCCACGAATACCAATATTAAAAAAAAAGCCTTTAAATAAATAAATAAATATAATAAATAATGCTCCCATTTTACTTCTTAGACTTCTGGCATTAGCATACAAATATTTCTAATTATTTTTTTTTGTTTGTATTTACATTCTGCTTTTCAGTTGTGAGGGATAAATTGGAATTTTTTAGCTCAGGCACTTGGATTACTCTTCTTATTATTGGAACCTCACTGTTGAGATGCCCTAATTCTAATGCATCATTAGTATCCTTTGAAGATACCTCTCTCTGAACCATGCACTGCTGAGTGACTGTCGGCTTTCCCCTTTGTTCTAGTTTAAAAGCTGCTCTATCTCCTTTTTAAAAGTTAGCACCAGCAGCCTGGTTCCACCCTGGTTAAGGTGGAGCCCATCCCTTCGGAAGAGACTCCTCCTTCACCAAAAGGTTCCCCAGTTCCTTACAAAACTGAATCCCTCTTCCTTGCACCATCGTCTCATCCACACATTGAGACTCCGGAGCTCTGCCTGCCTCTGGTGACTTGCGCGTGGAACAGGGAGCATTTCAGAGAAAGCTACCCTGGAGGTCCTGGATTTAAGCTTCCTACCTAAGAGCCTAAATTTGGCTTCCAGAACCTCCCTCCCACATTTTCCTATGTCGTTGGTGCCCACATGTACCATGACAGCCGGCTCCTCCCCAGCACTGTCTAAAATCCTATCTAGGTGACACGTGAGGTCCGCCACCTTCGCACCAGGTAGGCAAGTTACCAGGTGATCCTCACACCCACCAGCCACCCAGCTGTCTACATTCCTAATAATCGAATCACCAACTATGACGGCCGACCTAACCCTTCCCTCCTGGGCAATAGACCTTGGGGAGACATCCTCGGTGCAAAAGGACAAAGGTCTTTGCTACAGGATCCTTTCCTGCTCCACCAGGTTGATGCTCTCCAATCATGAGACCTTCCTCCAAGGCAGCACCAGAGCTGCCAGTCTGAAGTTGGGACTTGGCTACTATGTTCCTGAAGGTCTCATCTATATACTAGGGATGTGCAATCATTTTTGCCGATTTGGAAAATTTTAAATAAATAGTCCAATTCGGCATGGGTTGGAGGATCCGAATCCCGAGATGGATTTTCCCTGAACTTCAGGGAAAATTTGTTGTTCGGGTTAGCATGGGGGGGAGGGGAGCATTTATTTAAAAAAAAAAAAAAACCCCCACCCCAACCCTTCAAATTTAGTTAATTACAACCCTTCCACCCTCCCGGTCCCCCAAAAACTTGCCTAAAGTTCCTGGTGGCCCAGCGGGGGTCTCAGGATGGATCTCCTGCTCTCAGGCCGTTGGCTGCCAGTAAAAAAAATGGCACCGGTGACCCTTTGCCCTTACCATGTGACAGAGGCTAGCGGAGCCATTGGTTGGCCACTGTCACATGGAAGGAGCAATGGATGGCCCGCCCCATTTTCTAAGATGGCGCCGGCTGTCCATTGAAAAATCAGTAGAGGATACATTAGAAATTGTTAAAATGTATATATTATCATTAAAACAATTACTTCAGCATTTACGTTTAGTTTTAAATATGGACAAGACAGAAATTATGCTTCTTGAACGCAAATGTCATTTTAATAGTATACTTGCACTGTCTTTAAATGCCAACACAAAAATAAGTCCTTCTTTTTGCACTCGTGATTTAGGGGTAATTATTGATACAGAGTTCTCTTTTAAAAAACATATAGCTGCTAAGTTGAAAGACGGCTATTTTAAATTATTGACCCTACGAAAGCTAAAGCCATTTTTAGAGTATAGAGATTTTAGGACTGTTTTACAAATGCTTATTTTTGCAAATCTCGATTATTGTAACTCTTTATTGCTTGGCTTGCCTGTTTCTAGTATTCGACCGCTGCAGGTTCTCCAGAACACGGCAGCCCATGTTTTGACAGGTAAACGAAAATGTGATCATATCACTCCTACCCTGATCAAACTACATTGGCTTCCAATTCAATACCGTGTTCAATATAAAGTGGCCTGTTTGATTCAAAATGTCATATATGGGGAGCAAACCGAATGGCTTTACACATCTTTGCGTCTCCACGTCCCTCAGAGAGAATTGAGATCAGCTAATAAGGGTCTCTATCAGTACCGACCATTAAATCAGCAAGGCTTACTCAGGTGAAAGATCGTGTTTTATCTATCGCAGGAACAAAGCTATGGAATTCTTTACCAGCCCATTTGAGACTCTGCACAGACAAAAAGCAATTTAAGTCTGATCTTAAGACTTGGTTGTTTAAATGTGCTTTTAATGAGTATGAAGTGTCAGCTATGAACACCAAGTAATAAGTTATTAATAATGATTTTCAAGTAACCGGACTTGAGACGCTAATTCTAGATAATCGAGCTCGCTGACCTGTTAAGAGTGTTCCATTTATTTATTTTGAGTTTGTCTGTTTATCGTTTTAGTCATGAATGTACCCTTTTAGAGTTTTATGTAATTTTATTTGCTTTTATCTTTCTCTTTAACAGCTAATTTATTTCATATTTTTAATAGAGTTAGCCATTACTATTTTATGATATATTGTATTTCATATCTGTGTTCGATCTTTGTAAACCGTTGTGAAGGCATGTCTGATATAATGGTATATAAATGATAATAAACTAAACTAAACATAACACTAAATAATATACCCCAATAGTTTACATCTCCCCAATACTTAAAAAAAAATACATTTCCAAGCAAAACTTACTGATTCCTTTCAGTCACCAGCAAGGTGATCTTGTTCTCTCAGTGCTCCCACATAGGTAACCTGCACAGATAATTAGTTACAACCGTGACCTGAAAGCACCGGAGTAACCTGCATGAACATCAGTTACAAACCCAAAAATGCAATGGCACAACTTAAGAGTTTTGGGGAAGGAAGAGGAAAGGGAATTTGTGCATGTATCTGCCCAGGGTGGACTGGATGGATCATTTGCTCTGTATTTTACTAACAGTGCTTTATTTATTTATTTATTTAATAGGGTCTGGATGCAGCCTTCCTTCACATCTCTCACCTGCAAGATGAAATCTACAGCATTGAGAATTCCTTGAATTACACGAACATTGAAAACTCAGATGCCTTCAAGTCAATGTTTAATGGAAAGGAAACAGAAAAGAATAAGGCAGTAACTGACTCCCCACTAACTACTTCCGGTAGGTGGATTTTCTGCTTAGATAACCCATGTATAACATTGTCCCTGTTTGGATAAAACTGAGCATTTATCTTCTTATACTCACATATTGTCTCCACATATAAGTCTTCTAAACAAGTGCTTGACACTTCCCCTTTAGAAAGACTCTGGGTGTATTTTTCATGTAATGCTGTGGTAAGCATGCTGCAGCCAGGCCACGGAGAATGCCACTATACAGTCCCCTTAGGCTTGCTGCTCCTTCTATTGGCCTACTTTGGGAAATCACCACCAGGGCTCTCTAATGAC
This sequence comes from Rhinatrema bivittatum, assembly GCF_901001135.1. Lineage (NCBI taxonomy): Eukaryota > Metazoa > Chordata > Amphibia > Gymnophiona > Rhinatrematidae > Rhinatrema > Rhinatrema bivittatum. Next base: position 8,300,145 of record NC_042615.1, read on the forward strand.
GTTGGCCTGGCCAGGGCATTTAAGCATCAGCTATGTAGCAACACAACACCTCAGCATCAAGTCCTCTGCTTTGTTCCCTTGCCTCCAGTTCCTGCCTTGCCTTCTCCATGTCTTGCTCCATCTCCCTATGTTGTTCCTGTCTCTACCTTGCCTCCCTGTTCTGTGCCCTCCCTGCCTGGTCCTGCTCCATCCCTGTCCTCTTCCAATGGACCTTTCATTGCTGACTTAGACTAACTGCCTGGGTACCGACCATGCCTAACTGCTTCGACACTCGCCTGGATACTGGACTTGCTGGACCACTGTCTACCCTGACCCTAGGACTGCTCTTCCCACTGGGGTCATTCTGTTAAGTCTTGCCAGCCTCAGACCCCAAGGGCTCCAACGATGGAGAAAAGAGCTGGCATAGGTGAAGCCTTCTTCAGTGTCTGAGCCTGTGGCCCGTCTGTCTAATGCGGGCATGGGCCCAGTCCATGCTTTGCAAGCTGGGTAGAAACTACTCCACCACAGCCCTGTGGACAACATTTCAAAAGGATTTACACATGTAAAAGTAGCATATATTGTGTCAGTTTTCAAGCAGATCAAGGCACACCTTTAGTGGGCAATTCAAAAGATTACAGCACTACTATTAGCTAAGTGATTTTGTTTCTATATATTTATACATCTTCCTATCTTAGTGTGCACTTTAGAAATTTTGGGATTTGCTATTAAATCTTTACTCCAGTCCTTTCTCCTACATAGTTTTTAATATATTTCCCTCTCTTAGTGTGTAAGAAAAGGAAATGATTATCCCCTTGTACAGGTCCTTGGTGAGGCCTCACCTGGAGTACTGTGTTCAATTCTGGAGACCATATCTCCGAAGGGACAGAGACAGGATGGAGGTGGTCCAGAGAAGGGTGACCAAAATGATGTGGGGTCTGTATTGAAAGACATATGATCTGAATATGTACACCCTGGAAGAGAAGAGGTGCAGGGGAGATTCTGACCTTCAGATACGAAAAAGGTTTCAATGTTGTATGGACTTCGAACCTTTTCCGTTGGAAAGAAAACAATAGAACTAGGGATCACAAAATGAAACTCCAGGGGGGACGACTCAGAATCAACCTCAGGAAATATTTCTTAACAGAGAGGGTGGTAAAGACCTGGAACGCCCTTCAGGATCAGGTGGTGAAGAAAACAGTCAAAGAATTCAAAGGGGCATGGGATAAATACTGTGGATTGCTAATGCTCGAGGATGGACATGAGATAAGCATGCAGGGGGGAAATTTGCTGGTACAGCAGTTACTACCCTTAGCAGAAGGCATGGAGATTAGATTACTACCCTTACATTTGCTTTTATTCTTTTATTGTAACTGCTCTTCACTTAAAGATCACTAAACTGAGTTGAAATCAATCTTATATCATAAACTCCCCAGTGTATATTATTCTAAAAAGTGTTGTAATAGAATAATATTGCCATGTACTCACAACTGTGAAAAATATCTATACTTTTTTTTATTAATGCTACAAATAGCAGCAAAAAAATGTTTTTAGGAGTGAGGTGGCACCACCCAGGTTTGTTCACTTTTATTATTTAGATATAATCATTAACGACCCATCTCCATCCTGTTTTTTTAAGTGGAACCTCTGACAATAAAATTTGTTTGTTTATATATATTATCTGTTATTTTTCAAACATTGCATCATGAGACCGCCAAAAATACTTAGCTTTAACAGTTGTTTTCTTTGTTTTCTTGCCAAAATCCGTCGTTATGTCGTAGTAACTGGGTGGTGCCCACTATAAAATATATGAAACTACCACCTAAAAAATTTTTTTTGCTGCTATTTGTAGCATTAATAAAAAAAAGTATAGATATTTTTCACAGATGTGAGTACATGGCACTATTATTCTATTACAACACTTTTTAGAATAATATACACTGGGGAGTTTATGATATCAAATGTTATTGTAATTGCAACATTGCTCCTTGCTTAGACGGCAGGGGGAAACGAGGAATTGGATTCAGACGGCAACAGAGGCCCCTGACTTCCATGATCTGGGATTCTGATATGCAGACATAAGGCAAAAGGTACAGGACTGCTTCTACGGCCAAGTCCTAAAGGAAATGAAGTAAGCGTACATGGGGGTAACTTGCTGGTGTGCGGGTTACTATCCTTAGCCAATGAGCCTTGATACTATTGATGCAACTCCAACATTTCTCTCTGCTTCAAAGGCAGGGGGGGAAAGGGAATTGGATTTAGACAGAAACCATGGATAGCCCTGACTTTTATAGTATGGAGAACTGATAAGCATGGGGGCGACCTGCACAGAGCAGCAATTACTACCCTTAGCAGAAGGCTGGGGATTACTACCCTTAACCAAAACGTTGATGCTTTTGATGCAATTGAAACATCATTCTCTGCTTCGACAGGAGGGGTACGTGCAGGGAAAGAGGAATTTAGATTCAGAGACAACCAATACGAGCCATGACATTTTTACAATCTGTCTGGAGTACTTGTGGGCAGACATTGGGGGAAAAGCCAGGACTACATCTACAGCCAAGTCAATAAGCACAGCACGTCAAGCAGCACTGACTGATACATGGGGGTAACCTGCATGTTGTGGCAGATATTACTATGGGAAGCATGCTGGGAAGACTGGATGGACCAGTGGTCCTTTTCTGCTGTCATTTCTATGTAACAGCCCATTTACAAATATAAAGTTGAAAATTCATTGACATTTCAAAGGAGTTATGTGTATAAAAGTAGCAATTTTCAAAATCCCATTTACACATGTAAATCCTTTTGAAAATTACCTCCTCTGGGTTTTTGAGCTCTATAAATGTCACGGCTGCATAGGCTAGTTGTAGGTAATCCCCAGGGTAGGGCAGTCCAGGTCTGCTGCCTGTCCAGCCACCTTCCCCTTGGGTTCAGCCTGCAGGTTCTGATGGACAGCAGGACTTAGCTGGAGGTGCATTTGATAAAAGGTCACAGGAAGGCACTCACTAAGGCAGAGCTGGCTGAAGGGTACAGAAAGGTGCCCATAAGACAAGGAACAAGGGATGCACCAAAGGGACAGAAAAACAAGTTAGCAAGACCAGAACAATCCCAAAAGTGCAAGTCAAGATTAAGCCAAAACAGAGTACAAGGCAAAGCATAGATCAGACAAACAGGATATCAGAAGGGCAATACTAAAGCCAAATAAGCAGGGCCCACCCAGCACACACACACAACGAACAAGAAGGCCACCAGGAAGGTCAGAAAAGCAGAACCTCAGAGAAGGCTAAATCAAGCCGCAGCAAGGAATAAGGAAGACTCCCATAATGAGGTGAGGAGCTGTGAGTGAGGCAAAGCTGAATCCTCCTGCATAGCTCAGTCTATGGTCCACTGAGGGCCCCAGCAGACAGGATCCTTACAGTAAAAAAGTTGTCGTGATACTCCTCATTATTGCTGACATTGTGATTGCTCAATCTAGGAAGCATTTCAGGTGGTCTAAGGTTCACCCATGAACTGCTGGATGTTGATATGATCACTATTATGATTGCTATGTTCTATTTAACCAAAGAGCACTGTAGAAATTCAGAAGCTTAAATAAGAAAAGGTATGTTTGGGAAATGATCATATAAGGAGAGTAAGCAGATAAGAACCAAGAAAGTGCCACTGAGCCCAGCATCCTGCCTCCAGTAGTGGCTAATTCAGATCATTAGCAAATACCTGGCAGATAGCAAGAGTAGATACAATCCTTGTTCACTCTCAGGAATAAGCGGCAACTTTCCCCAAGTCCAACTGGCTCATCATGTTTTATGAACTTTTCATCAAATCGCTTTTAAACCCTGCCCCTTGAGCACACCCTCTGGCATTAAGTGAAAAATGCCCCCTGTTAGTTTCATGGAGTCAGTGTCCCTAGTCCTTAGCCTATGTGAAAGGGTAAAGAACCATTTCCTATAATCATGATTTTATTTATTTATTTATTTATTTTTAATTTTTATATACCGAAGTTCTTGTAGGGACTACAAATCACTCCGGTTTACATAAAACAATGAACTGTCTCTTATATCCCCTCTTAGTCATCGTAAGGTTTGTGCTCCAGCACCAGGCCTGTGGTATTCTCTGCAGGCATCACAGGGGCAGACTGAATGAGACTGCTGTCCAGGCTGGACAGGAGCAGGATTGATTGAATAGCATTTCCCATCCCTCACTCTCTCTCTGCTGGATCTTGCAGCTCTTCTCACCTAAGGTCTTAGGCCTGCTAAAGAGACAAACATGGAGCACATTTCGTTCTTTTGCTTCCATCTGAAAAGTTGGGTTCTTATTTATTGATTTTATTTATATAAAATCTTATATTCCACATTTTCCTAGCTGTGAATAGACAGCAAGGACCTTATTTTTCTACTTTTGCCACTCCTTGTATTTTATCAGCTCTCCAAAAATAAAATTCTGGAGCCAAGCCTGTAACTCAACTATAACTTCTGGGTGTCTTCTCAATCCTAGTCTGAAGATGTGTAATCCTACTATTCTCCTCTCTTAAGGATCAATGACTTCTCAGGCCTTCACCAGCCAACAGAGACCTGTGCAGCAACAAAAGACAACAGAAGGAAGAGGTCAGATTAAGATCCCCTCCATCAAAACTCGTCCAGGTAAGACGGCTGAGATCAATATTCAGAGGGCTTGTCCCATTAACTTCGAGGCTTTTCCACAAAAATCTGAGGTCTTATAATTTGTGGCTCTTCTGAACAGCCGAATAAGTCTGGTCATGATTTACTGGGTAACTTTAACCCTAACTAGCTACATTCAGCATATAACTGGGGTAATTTTAATCCTAACTAACTATATTCAGCATATAACTGGGGTAACTTTAACCCCAACTAACTATATTCAGCAAATATCTGGGGTAACTTTAACCCTAACAAACTATATTCAGCATATTACTGGGTAAATTTAACCCTAATTAGCTACATTCAGCAAATAACTGGGGTAACTTTAACCACCAATGAAGAGTGGGTGACTCGCCAGAATGATGGCTACTGCCTGGACACAATACCCTTATTCAATAAACATACACATGCTTACTGTGACTCCAACATCGCTCTAAGCTTCAACAGCAAGAGGAAATGGAAAAAAGGATTTGCACTCACAAAGAGGGGAGTAGCTGGCTTGTTACGGCGGTTACTACCCCAAATCAAATAAGCCTGATACTTCACATTCAATGCATATACAGCATAGTTCTCTGCTTCAACGGCAGGGGAGAAGAAAAACTGATACTTCACACATCCAGCAGAGCTCTCTGCTTCAACGGCAGGGGAGAAGAAATGAGGGTTCGCACTCACAAAGCGGGGAGTAGCTGGCTTGTTACGGTGGTTACTACCCCAAACCAAATATGCCTGATACTTCACTTTCAATGCATATCCAGCATGGCTCTCTGCTTCAACGGCAGGGGAGAAAAAAAACTGATACTTCACGCATATCCAGCATAGCTCTCTGCTTCAACGGCAGGGGAGAAGAAAAAACAACCAACAAGGGCTGTACAACATAGTCTAGGTAAAACAAATAAGCATGGGTGTAGCTTGCTTATTGCAGCGGTTACTACCCCTACTACCCCTAACTAATCAAGCTAGATATTTCACTTGGATGCAGCTCCATCACTGCTCTCTACATTAATGGTGGGGGAGGAAGGGAAATAGAACCAAGAGCTAAGAGAAACAGATAAGTATGAGAGAAAAAATGTGTGAAGCTTGCTGGGCAGACTGGATGGGCCATTCAGTCTTCTTCTGCCGTCATTTCTATGTTTCTATGTTTCTATGTAACTAGTTACATTCAGCAAATATAACTGGGTTAACTTTAACCCTAACTAGCTACATTCAGCATATAACTGGGGTAACTTTAACCCTAACTAACTATATTCAGCATATTACTGGGTAACATTAACTGGGGTAACTGTAACCCTAACTAGCTACATTCAGCAAATAACTGGGGTAACTTTAACCCTAACTAGCTACATTCAGCATATTACTGGGGTAACTTTACCCCTAACTAACTGTATTCAGCATATTACTGGGGTAACCTTAACCCTAACTAGCTACATTCAGCAAATAACTGGGGTAACTTTAACCCTAACTAACTATATTCAGCATATTACGTAGCCGCACGTATCTTATAAAATCCGGGATCGGCGCACGCAAGGGGGTGCACATTTGTGCAACCTGCGCGTGCTGCCTGTTCCCTTCGCCCTCCCCCCACCTTCCCCTCCCTTCCCCTACCTAACCCACCCCCCTGGCCCTATCTAAACCCCCCCCTTACCTTTGTGCGCGTCGGCCAGCTGCCCTGCTCCGTGGTCCGGTCTCGGGGGGTGTTCCGGAGGCCGCGGCCACGCCCCAGGCCGAAACCACGCCCACGTCACCGCCCCGAAACGCCACACCCCGCCCCCTAAACGCCGCGTCATCCCGACATGCCCCCAACACGCCCCCGACAGGAAGCCCCTGGACTTACACGCGTGTCGGGGCTCTGCGCGCGCCGGCGGCCTATACAAAATAGGCGCTCCGGCACGCGCAGGGGTTTTAAAATCTGCCCCATTATGTTTAATTAGACCGCAAGGACCTTGTAGCTAGCTACATTTAGCATATAACTGGGATAACTTTAACCCTAACTAACTATATTCAGCATATTACTGGGTAACGTTAACTCTAACTAACTATATTCAGCATATTACTGGGTAACCTTAACCCTAACTAGCTATATTCAGCATATAACTGGGGTAACCTTAACCCTAACTAACTACATTCAGCACATTACTGGGGTAACTTTAACCCTAACTATGTTCAGCATATTACTGGGTAACTTTAACCCTAACTAACTATATTCAGCATATAACTGGGGTAACTTTAACCCTAACTAGCTACATTCAGCATATTACTGGGTAACGTTAACCCTAACTAACTGTATTCAGCATATTACTGGGTAACTTTAACCCTAACTGTTATGAACCCTGCCCACCGGTCTCCCCGCGAGCAGGCACTCACCCCATGCTGCTTTCTTCTGCCCGACGCGGCACAGACACCGCCGGACTCAGGCCCTCAACGCGGCTGGAGCCGTGGTCTCTCCTTGCTCACGTGGCCCGGAGGCCGCCCATCAAGCCTCCTCTTCCCCGCGGTGAGCCGTGGACTTCCCTGCCTCTCTTCGCGGCTGGAAGCCGCCGTCGACATCATCGCATCCTCCGGGGCTGCGGGCCGCAAGCCCCGGGCTGGAGTGGCGGCTGGAGCCGCCCCTGGGGCCTCCTGCAGCAGCTGGAGCCGCTGCCGTCATCGGGCGTGCTTCTCAGGCCAGCCCTGCTTCTTACGCGATGATGCTGTGCAGGCCACTGTCCACGGCCCTGCACAGCTCCTCCTTTCTGCTTCCCTTAGGTGCTGGCGCGCATCTCTCTTCAATATTTAAAGGGCCAGACACAGGAAGTGTGCTGGCCAAACCTATGATTGGACTTCCTGCTCCAGCCCTACAAAGGGCTGCTCCGTCACTTCAGCCTTGGCCTTCCATCGGAGTTACTTCACTCTGGAGGCTCCTGCCTGCCAGAGCTCAATCAGGTCTTCTTTGTGGAGCTCCTCTTCATTTCGTCTTCATGTCATGTCAAGTCAAGTCTTCATGCCTGAGGTCCTCGTCCAGGTGTCCTAGTGTCTCGTCATGTGATCTTCCGCTTCCTGATGTCCCAAGATCCTTGTTGTCTTGTTCCTGTGTCTTCAGGGCTCCTAAGCCTTCTGTCCTGTTGGCCTTGGTCCCTCGGATGACGTCTTTCCTGAGTTGGAGTGGCCTGCAGGAGGACCGGTGTCCTGTGCTCCTGAGCCGTCATGTCCTGCTAGCCTTTGCGGAGCTCCGGATGACCTTTGGCTCAGTCGTCTAAGTTCTGCTTCAGCTGTATCCTTCCCTGCGCTTGTCCTGCTCTCCGCCTGGTCCGTGACCAGCCTCCTCAGGCTGTGTAGGGCATGCAGTGGGACAGGGTGGTCCGCAACCAGCCCATTGGGTACGCCCGTGAAGGTGGGCTGAGCAGGGCGCCCTGAGAGACAGTGCCAATGTCCTTCCGCTCAATTCTCGTCTCGTCTGGACTTCGTCAAGTTCCTCGTCTCTGATGTCATCGCATCGACCCTGGTCCGGGATGTCTTCGCATCAGCCTTGGTGTCATGTCTTCAACAGCCTTGGTGTCATGTCTTCATGTCTTGTTCCAGCCCTCGTCTCTGATGCCATCCGCATCAACCTTGGTGTCATGTCTTCATGTCAAGGCCCGTCTGCCCTCGTCCTCAGGCCAGGCCTGCTGCTCCATGCCAATCTAAGCGGCAGGTCCGAAAGGGCTCGGAGGACCATTCAACTTCCAACATCATCATGTTGTTGGCCTTGGGAGCTTGCAGGCCCGGCAGAGGGTAAGACCGTCAGCCATGCTGGAACACGCCGTCAACCTTCGGTTCAGTCCTGGATCCGTCTGTGGTCGGGCTGAGGCCCAAGGGCACACTAAATCACCCGTCATGTAACACTAACTTGTTACGTTCAGCATATAACTGGGGTAAATTTAACCTTAACTAAATATATTCAGTGTATTACTGGAGTAACTTTTATCCTAACTAACTATATTCAGCATATTACTGGTTAACTTTAACCCTAACTAACTGTATTCAGCATATAACTGGGGTAACGTTAACCCTAACTAAATATATTCAGCGTATTACTGGGTAACTTAAACCCTATCTTGTTATGTTCAGCATATAACTGGGTAATTTTAACTCTAACTGGCTACATTCAGCACAATTTGCACTAATTACCTGTGCAAAGAGCTAAATTACTGCAAATTGTGATACCATTTTCAGATTCTGTGATAAGTGCCAAACTTGTTGTATTTCCTGTATTCAACCACTGGGGGACCATTGTTAAGAGAGAGAGAGAGACTGAGACTGGCCATAATATCCTGGCCCATAGGTAGGTATTTGTATCCCTATAGTAGGCCCACCTAGTAACTCGAGGTGGGGTTTAGGTAAGAGTGTAGGGGGTTAGGGGCCACTTTGACATTCTACGTGACACCTACGAACAGAACAGTGATCTCTTGTGAAGATTTGATGGCCTTCGGAGTGAGGAAACTCACTCCAAGATGAGATTTGGGCAATGTTCTCTCAACCTATCGTGATGTTACCCAGGTAGAGAGTCCATCAAGCTAGGTTGAGAGAACACTGCCCAAGCTGCCCCTGCGCTCGCCGAGCCTTTCTTGCATAGGCTCGGCGCACGCACAAGCCCCAGAACGCACGGATGTCCCGGGGCTTTCCAAAATGGGCGGTCTGGGGGAGGGTCTGGGGGCGTGGCGGCAGTCCGGGGGCAGGGCTGGGGGCATTCCTGAGTCCTACGCACAGCGGCCGTGCCGGAGGTTCACGCGCCGACAGCTGGCCAGGGTGTGCAAGTTACGCCTGCCTCGGGCAGGCTTAACTCGCAGAAACAAGGTAGGGGGGATTTAGGTAGGGATGGGGGGTGGGTTAGATAGGGGAAGGGAGGGAAAGGTGGGGGGGAGGTGAAAAAATGTTCCCTCTGAGGCACTCCCTTGTGCGCGCTGACCCCGGATTTTATAACATGTGCGCGGCTGCGCGTGCATGTTATAAAATAAGGCATAGATTTGTGCACGCCCACGCATAAGTGTTAAAATCTGGCCCACTATGTTCAGATGCATAAATGCAGGATTTATAAGACGGTAATATGTACTGTATCCACAACTTGTAAGGTCCCACTTTGAATACCGGAGGCCACATCTATGTAAGGACATCAAAAGCATAGAGACTGGGGAGAGGAGCAATATGGCGGCATGATAGCCACACTTTGCCTCTGCTCCATTGGATTTCCTCAAACTACTTTTTGCTTGATGCTGAAATATCTTTCCTTCAGAATCCCTCCCTTTATCAGGGTAGTCTACCATTGTCCAGTTCATGGCTCCTACATTGGGACAGATGGTACTGGGTCCTGTTGCCAGGAGTACGGGAGGAGAGCTCTCTCTGGCTTTGGATGAGGTATCTTTGAGTCCCCTTGACAAGAGACTCCTGTCGATCGCTCAGAGCTCAACAGCTGATGCCTCGATTACTTGTCCTGATGAGGTCTGCTTTGTCACTGGTCTGAACCAGTCTGGCACTTCTTAAGCACTTATCCAGAGGACAATGAGGCTAATGGTGCAACACTGACAATCAAAAAATAATTTGCACCTCTAATGTTTAAAACACATTGCACACACAACCGTTTTTTATTATTGGGAGGAAAAGATTTCAGATGCCAAATGCAAGTGAATCCTCGCTGATTTGGTAGAGGGCAAAATCATAAGCCAGAAAAACCTCCAATTTTTTGTGTGATTATGCATATATCCTCCTCAATGAAATGTTATTATACCAGCATTTAATATATATAGGTTGCAGGCCCAATTAAACATTATATTTTTATTGTTTGTTTTTGTTTCTATAAAAAAAATATATATGTATATATCCTTTTTTTTTTTTTTTTTATAAAAACACAAAATCTCTGGAAGCAACGATGAAAATTTAAAGTTCAGTCGAGCCTGCAACCTTGCACTTGTTTATTAGGCAAAGCCAATGTACTTAACTTTACTTTGGTTGAACGGCTCTTTTTATCAACATTGTTGCTGTATGCTTGCGATGATCTTTTAGATTCTTTTCACTTTTCAAGATCTCATATATAAATGCTCTGTCCCTGCCAGTGTTTTGCCAAAATGGCTGCCTCAGGGAGTAATTCTTCTGCTTCCACTGCCAAAATATAACTATTTTACTAAACATTAACTGAACGAAGAAAAGAAGAATAAACTGATATCCTCTTTTACTCACCAAAGCTGCAATGTATCTGCTTTAAAAACTGATCTCATTCAGCAAACGCCTACAAATGAAGTGAAAATCGAAAATCCAGCAGCTACTATTTGAATGGAACCGAGCCAGATGGAATTCTAGTTCCTCAATACAATTGGTCCTTCCATATGTCAATCAAAAGCATCCAATAAATTAAAGTGTGTTTTATGTCCAGTCTCTTCACCTCGATGAAATTTCATGTCAATCATAATTAACAAGACATTTTCTTATTGTGATACAACTTTCATGAAATTCAAAAGTAATGAAAAGTGATTAAAATTCTTCTCTGAAAAAATTATCGTCTAAATATCTTCACTTAATATCGTGGAAAATTTCCATTGTATCAGTTATATAAAAAATTCCATCAAGGAATGTATTATATAAAATGTATCCACTTGATACTGGCATTTAGTCCTTATGGTTCTACACTGGCCAACTCAAAAATCCCTAAGAACATAAGAACATGCCATACTAGGTCAGACCAAGGGTCCATCAAGCCCAGCATCCTGTTTCCAACAGTGGCCAATCCAGGCCATAAGAACCTGGCAAGTACCTAAAAACTAAGTCTATTCCATGTTACCGTTGCTAGTAATAGCGGTGGATATTTTCGAAGTCAACTTAATTAATAGCAGGTTGTTACAACCGGAGCGGTGGACCCTTGGACTGGCCTATTGCAGTAGAAAGGATAGGGCAGGAGGCAGCACGGAACAAGACAAAGAAGCTGGGTCTTCACTCTGGAAGCCCGAGGTCCCCCCAGGAGGAGCCCATGAGGACCCGGGCCGCTGGGACTTAGGAGAAGACTTGCGGGAAGCAAGAACACAGTGTCAAGACAGTCTGAGTACTGGGCAGGCGGCAACAAGGGTTATGGAGAGACGAGCAGAGGTCAGAAGCCGAGAAATCGATCCAAGGAAGTGGGCAGCATCCAGGAACTGTGGACCGCAGCAGAAGCGGAATCTGGAGCCATGGAGAATCTGGGACTGGAACCGAAGCGGGAGCAGGAACAGGAACAGAAGATACGATGCTGGAACTGAAGCAGAAGCAGGAACTGAAGGTACGGAGCTGGAACTGAAGCAGGAGCAGGAACTGAAGGTACGGAGCTGGAACTGAAGCAGAAGCAGGAACTGAAGGTACGGAGCTGGAACTGAAGCAGGAGCAGGAACTGAAGGTACGGAGCTGGAACTGAAGCAGAAGCAGGAACTGAAGGTACAGAGCTGGAACTGAAGCAGAAGCAGGAACTGAAGGTACGGAGCTGGAACTGAAGCAGGAGCAGGAACTGAAGGTACGGAGCTGGAACTGAAGGTACGGAGCTGGAACTGAAGCAGAAGCAGGAACTGAAGGTACGGAGCTGGAACTGAAGGTACGGAGCTGGAACTGAAGGTACGGAGCTGGAACTGAAGCAGGAGCAGGAAATGAAGGTACAGAGCTGGAACTGAAGCAGGAGCAGGAACTGAAGGTACGGAGCTGGAACTGAAGGTACGGAGCAGGAACTGAAGGTACGGAGCTGGAACTGAAGCAGGAGCAGGAACAGTAAGAAAACTGAAGATCCAAGCAGAGATGAAGACAGGAACAACAGGAACACAGCAACTAACCACCCAAGCAGGGAACCTCGTTGCAAGGCAATCTTGTCAGTCAGACGCTGGGTTTAAATCCCCAGCGGCATCTGACGTCACTCCTGGGGGCGGCCCGAGGTCTGGCGGGAAAAGCTTTTTAAATGCTCCCTCCTCGCACGCGCGCCTAGGAGGGGTGGAGCCTGGATCCGAAGCTCGGTGGCATCTCCCTTTGGAGCAGCTAGTCAGCAACTATTGAGATTTTAATTGCTGAATAGCTGCTCCAAAGTCCGTATGAGCAGTACTCAAAACTACATGGTTATGTCTCCAATGAATAAACTCAGAGCAACCCTATGACTAGAACTAGAAGAGAATATTGGTATTTATGGTACATAGAGTTTTAGCTTATTAAGGGGGTCATTAGGTTATTTACTAAAGGCTTTCCCCCATTTTGTGTCTATGGAAGACACAAAATGCAAAAACAAAAAGGAAGAAAAAAGCAAAATTTACAATATAAAAGTAGGGTAAATGATGAAAATACTGTGCATTTGCCGAGATCTAATAACTGCTTTGCACTAAGGATAGATTATTACTGTGAACTTTCCATCCATGTGGATTGTATCATGATTATCACTTCGATGTACCTTTGCGCTTTGTTGGTATATGTAAGATACTTATTCTACCATTTTTAATTTTAAAAGATTTTCAGATATTTTTTTATGGTGCTGACAATGATGGCAATGGCTTTCTGAACTACACTGATATCCTGAGAGCCCTGGGAGACGATGCTCCCAGGAAGAAGGACCTGCAGCGCTTTGATGAGGACAGCAATGACCTGTATTCATACCTCGAGCTCCTGAAAGCCTTCACACTTGCAGGTAATATAACTAGCATCCTCTTTCCTGGTGAAATTCCTCATCACATCATGAGTACAGGCCCTACCTCCTTCCTCTGTTCTAGTCCCATCTCCTCCCTTTAGCCTGTCACGTCATTGTGAGTGAAGACTTGCCTCCAAGCTCTGTGACTGTCATATATCTGTAAGCATGGCCTTATCTCCTCGACTACATCAGTATGAGTGAGGCTTCATCTCCTCTTTCTGTCCCTGTCACGTCATTGTGAGTGAAGACTTGCCTCCAAGCTCTGTGACTGTCATATATCTGTAAGCATGGCCTTATCTCCTCGACTACATCAGTATGAGTGAGGCGTCATCTCCTCTTTCTGTCCCTGTCACGTCATTGTGAGTGAAGACTTGCCTCCAAACTCTGTGACTGTCATATATCTGTAAGCATGGCCTTATCTCCTCGACTACATCAGTATGAGTGAGGCTTCATCTCCTCTTTCTGTCCCTGTCATAACTCTGTGAGGCCTTATCTCTTTCCTCTATCCTTACCATGTGACCAAGCTCCATGAGTGAGGCCTTTTCTCCATACATGAGAGCTTTTGCTGTCAGATCACTCAGGGATTGGAATACATCACCAGAGGGGAGGAGTGTACAAACCCATCTCTCACACATACATACATGCTTTCTCTCCCCTCCATCCCAAATCTAACCCATTCAATTTCACCCTTCCTTCCTCCAGGGTTGATCCCATCAGTCTCCAACCCTTCTATCTGTCCATTTCTGTGCACAAACACAGGTTTATGCTGGGTAAACAGCTTTGAAAAATCTGTCCTGGAGAAGTAAGATTTAAAGTAACTGAGCAGTTTGCAGGTCCACAAGTACAAAGTAGTAGCAGGGACAGAGACCACAGAAATACCTTCAAACTTTGCTCCTGCTTGACAGGAGCTGCCGGTGGTAGTGAAAAGCAGCAAATTGCCAGAAATCTGCCTCCAGACCTTTGTCCTTACAGATGCATTCTCTTTCAGCTGCTGAGAGAGGACAAGTTTCAGCCTGGGCAATTGCTTAATAATGTGGAATTTAGAGTAAGAAAAACCTTTCCTTTCAGTTCTTAAAGGTCTCTATATTTGATGGATTGGCTACATGGAGAAGCACAGTGAAACATTTTAGATTTTGTAGAGCTTAGCAAGCATGTTGTGTTCTGAGTTGCTTTATTTCAAGAAGTGACCCTACTGGCAAATTTTGTTTGGGCAAATTGTGGTCAAAATAAGGAGTGCGCTAAGTACTTAGGGGTAGAGATGTGAATCGGAACTGAAATCCGAACCGATTCTGGTTCCGATTCACATCTCTACTTAGGGGTAGATTTTAGAAGGTGCGGGTGGGAGTAGATTTGTTCGCGCAACCCGGCGCGAATGAATCTACTCCCGATTTTATAACATGTGCGCTGCCGCGCACGTTATAAAATACAGGGTCGGCGCGTGCAAGGCTGCGCAAAATCGGCAGCCTGCGCGCGCCGAGTCGTGCAGCCATCCTCCATTCCCTCCAAGGCCGCTCTGATTTCGGAGCGGCCTCAGAGGTAACTTTCCTTCCGGCCCCCCCCCCCACCTTCCCCTCCCTTCCCCTATCTAACCCACCCCCCAGCCCTAATTCCCCCCCCTACCTTTATTTTACAAGTTACGCCTGCCGGCGCACCATGTTCTGGTCCATGGGCTGGCCCGGAGGCCTCGGCCATGCCCTGGAATGCGAACACCCTCCCCCCGATGACACGCCGGCCATGACACGCCACCGACACGCCCCCCAGGAAAGCCCTGGGACTTACGTGCGTCCCAGGGCTTGCGTGTGCCACCGAGCCTATGGAAGATAGGCTCGGTGTGCACAGGGGGTAGAAGGGGCAGCTTTTCAGGGGTTACGCACATAACCCTTTGAAAATCTGCCCCTTACTCAAAAGATGGGTTGTGCAATGTTGCATCAGACTTTGCAACTGTCACCTAGCATGATATAATTGATGACACCTAGTATGTAAGAAAAATGGATATGGTTTCAGTATTTGGACTTGGCTACAATGGGACAATAAATGATTGGCAACAGACCCTAAATCATGTCTGTGATTGGACCAATGATGTGATGTAAGAATGCTTGTCATCAGGGAATGTATTGATTTGTTACCTGCCATGCTAATGAAAGATATTAGAGATGAGCCTCAGGGAGGCTAAGGAATTCAGATAGGATGGATAGAGCATTTTAATGATAGGTTACAAATTTTAACTAATAGATCTGAAATTTCATTTTTTTAATTCCTTCGGAACCCTTGGTTGTATACCATCCAGTCCAGGTGATTTGCTACTCTTTAGTTTGTCAGTCTGGCCTACTACATCATCCAGGTTCAGTTCATCTGAATCATCACCCTTGAAAACCATCTCTGGAACTGGTATCTCCCCAACATCTTCATTAGCTCTGTTACAAGATATTGTACACTTTTGTAACCGTTATGATGGCTCAACCGAATAACGGTATATAAAACTCATCAAATAAATAAATAAATAAATTAGTAAATACAGAAGCAAATAATTCATTTAGTCTTTCTACAATGGCCTTATTTTCCCAGAGAGCCCCTTTAACCCCTCAGTCATCTAACGGTCCAACCAGCTCCCTCACAGTTTTCTTTCTTCAGAGATATATATATATATATATATATATATATATATATATATATTTATATTTTTTTTGTCAAAATAATTTTTTTTATTTCCGTGACAGCAAGGCAGAAACACCAGCAAACAATGTATTCAAATACATCAATAAACAACCAACCTCAGGTGCCGCAATCCGCTTGAACCGGTCATTTTTACTTTTTGAGAACTACAACATCCGTCAGCAAACAACCGCACATACTGACTCTCAAGCTTACCACCACACGCAGCAACAAACAGCACCCCACTGGAGCAGTCAACCTCTGCAACCCCTTCCTTCCCCCCACCTTCGGGAGTCCGTATATGTAGGACCACTGAGGGTCCCAGCGTTAAGGTTGTCAACAATCATCCAGTCTGTATCTTCAGGGAGAAAGTGGCAGAGACATTAGACGGCTTAATTCAGCGCCAGACAGTTTGATATCCAGTGGAGAGTAATTAGTTTTGTACATCTAGAGGCAGTAGAGAGAAACAGGCAGCCCACTAATCACAGTACAAGGTATTAAATGGGCGCGAGTTCGTGATGACGGCTAACCGCTCCATTTGCATAGCCGATGCAAGCCAATAATACCAGGCTTGGAGTGTAGGCTGTGTAGCAGGCTCAATCCACGTAACTATAATCATGCGGCATGCAAGAATTATAGCGGTGTGCCCAAACTTGTCCATAGCTGTGTCAGACACAGCTACATTGCCCCGCATTCCAGACAAAAGAAGGCGGACGGAGCATCGGAAACTGACCTTCAGACACTGAGCAATAAGTGCAAGGACCCCATCCCAGAATACTGTCAGGGTCGAACAGTTAAAAAGCCGATGAGCTAGGGTGCTCAAGTCCAAGCCGCATTTAACACACAGGGCAGAAGGCAGGTGGCCCATGCGCTGTCGGCGAACATCGTCATATATTAGATGGTGCAAGATTCTGAATTGTAGCTCACGGAGGCTCGTGTCCAGTAAAGTTTTATGCAAAGTCTTAAAGCAGGTAAGAATATAAGCCGGAGTAAGCTCATCTCCCTAAGCCTCTGTCCAATACCACACCACAGAACGAACATGGTGGGGCTCCCTATATTCCTGTCCCAGAATGCTCCAGCCTTTAATAGAGTTCTGTTTTAGAGAAACATAAAACATACGCTGGGCAAAAGTCGACTCCAGGTGGAAGGTCTCCGTTGTCCAAGAGAATGATTGGAGATAGTGGTGAGTCTGTAGATAAGTGTTGCGACCGTCGCTGCTCGACGTCCTCACTCCGCCCTCTTTACCTCTGTAGTGACTCCCTCCGGGTCTGATGGATGGCTGGCTGCTGCAGCATCTCCATGCTGTCTCCCTCCGGCGTCCCCGTACTGGCTTGACGTTGCAGATCCGCCATGTTGCCTGAAGATGTAGGGCGAGTGCACGTGTGCTCTGATTGAAGTACCAGCAGGAGCGCGAACCTCAGGGGCGTCCCCCTGAGATGACGTCATCCGCTTCCAATATGTAAAGGTCTCTATTTCATTATCTAACTGAGTTAGAAAGGAAGGGGATTGCTTCGGCTACACTTCCCAAGCTACTCCTTGGACTTACAGAGGTACCCACTCCTCGGGGGCCTCGCTCTTTTTCTTTACTTTCAAATTACAATTAGGAACCGGTACTCGCTCCTCAAGGGCCCATATTCCTGGACACTCTGAAGATTCTCTACTGCTTGGAAGCTATCGCTGCTACAAACAATTGTGAGTTACCATTGCTCTCTCAGAGCTTTCCCTGGAACCAGGTACTCGCTCCTCGAGGGCCTAAACCTTTCCAGCTCCTGAGCTTCCTTGAGACCTTATGTGAGTTTTGTCATCTAGTTCTGTTCATGAACTCTGCCTACTCTGCCTACTCACTTTCTACAGTTTCTCAACAGCTCAGCCATCCTGGATCGCTGTTCAAATACCTGAGGGACTACAGCCCTGCCGGGCATATCAGCTCACTACTGCCACCTCTTGTGGTTTCAAAACCTGTTTAATAAAAGAACTAAATGTGTGTCTGTCTCCATACTCAAGCCTAGTCAGTAATCCCTCTCGGGATATCTTCTCTCTGCCTTGCAGGCTACACCGGGCCTGGCCCAACGCATCTCAGAGCAGCAAGAACCTTTGGAGAAACTTACTGCAGCATTTCATCAGCTACACACCCAGAAGATACAAGGCACAGCTTCTAACCAAGAAGGTCAGTTACTGGAGGTAACTTTAAAGACTGCTGTACCACTGGCGGCTCCTATCCGTTTTTCCGGAGAAATCCAGAAGATCGGGGCTTTCTGAACCAGTGCTGCATGCTGTTCACCTTACAGACAACTTTATTTCCCATGGCTCTTTTGAAGACCACCTACATCCTGTCATACTTGGATGGAAGAGCCCTGTCGTGGGCATCTACCTTGTGGGAACACAAGGACCCTATTTTGCAGGACAAAGAAGGATTTATGGACTTGTTTAAATCCGTCTTTGATGACCCTGCTCGTAATTCTGTTGCTGGTTTTGCTTTGGTGGACTTGAAGCAAGGCAACAG
The DNA here is from genome assembly GCF_901001135.1 of Rhinatrema bivittatum. NCBI lineage: Eukaryota > Metazoa > Chordata > Amphibia > Gymnophiona > Rhinatrematidae > Rhinatrema > Rhinatrema bivittatum. The sequence goes on from NC_042615.1 coordinate 8,318,560, forward strand.
ATCACTGGCTGAATTTGCCATAGAATTCAAGACTCTTGCAGCGGAACTTCGCTGGGACCCCAAATGTCTCAAGACTCTATTCTGCAGAGGCCTGGATACCCGCTTAAAGGACGAGCTGGCCGCTCGCCAGACACCTGACTCACTGGATGAATTAAGAGCCTTGGTCACTCGGATTGATCACTGGCTCCGAGACAAGGTGAAGGAACTCCGGCCTAAGGTGTTACTTGGGTTGAAAGAGGATAGTACTACCACTGCACCTCGGATGGTTCCAGTAACTTCTGCTGCTGATAAAGATGAACCGATGCAATTTGGTCATGGACACTTGACCTCCAAGGAGAGAAGATTTCGGAAGAAATGCTGCCTGTGCATGTACTGTAGTCAGCCTGGCCATGATGTCTCTACATGCCCTATTTTGTCCAGGAAACGGACGGACAAGTCCTGCGGGAGGACTGTTCCTAGGCCTTACCGCGTCCTCTCCTCTGCTTTCTCTCCCAGTCTCCTTGACCTACGGACCAGTCACGGTTCAGACACCTGCCCTGATGGACTCAGGGCCAGGAGGCAACTTCATTCTCAGATGTTTAGTGGAATACTTTAGGATCCCTCTCATCAAATTAAAAGATCCACTACTGTTATCCTCTAGGAGTGTGCATTCGTTTTGAACGCATATGTAAAACGCAACTAATTTTTTTTTTAAACTTAAAAAAGTGATTATGCGCAATGCATCGCAATTTTCAACTTATTCAACATAGCTATGTTGAATACGTTGAACCTAAATAAACACTTAAACCCCCCACCCTCCTGACCCCCCCAAGACTTACCAAAACTCCCTGGTGGTCCAGCGGGGAGTCAGGAAGCCATCCCTGTATTCCTTTACGAGGAGCACGTGACGTCGGCATCACGTCGGAGTGACGCGTACGTCACGTGCTTCTCCGCGCCTCCGCTCCGGGACCCCCGTTGGACCCAACCGGAACTTTTGGCCAGCTTGGGGGGGTCAGGAGGCCCCCTACCAACCTACCAGTCTGAAGGCCTTAAGGAGATTCCTGGGGTTTACCAACTATTATCAAAGCTTTATAAAGAACTATTCCTCCTTAACTGTACCCTTGACAGCGATGACTCGCAAGGGTGCCAATGCTTCAAAATGGTCCTCAGAGGCCATTTCCGCATTTGAGAAATTGAAGACTGTCTTCTCCACAGAACCATGCTTATGGCATCCAGACCCCAAAAAGACCTTCATAGTTGAAGTTGATGCTTCAGATGTGGGGGTAGGGGCTGTGTTAAACCAAGCGGGAGACTCAAAAACCTTACGACCCTGTTCATTCTTCTCTCGAAGATTTTCTCCAGCTGAAAAGAACTACGGGATCGGCGATAAGGAGCTCCTGGCTATAAAGCTTGCATTTGAAGAGTGGCGGCCATGGCTTGAAGGTGCTCAACATCAAATAACCGTCTTCATGGATCATAAGAACCTTGAGTATCTCCACCATGCACAATGTTTAAATTACAGACAGGCCAGGTGGTCTTTATTCTTCAACTGTTTTGATTTTGTGCTTAAGTATTGACCTGGAGATCGGAACACCAGAGCAGATGCGCTGTCTCGCTCATTTCACTCAGATGTGCCTGATGAACCACAGCACATAATAGATCCGATGAAGATATCTCTAGCAACCAGCCAGTCTGTTTCCGCTGGTGATGCCACCATCTCTCATCCTGCAACTTCTACTGGAGAGTCTTTAGAAGTGGGTTTTGGACATACCCCAACATCATCACTTCCACTGAAACTTTCAGTGATGTCCACAGCAGCTCAATTCATTGCTGCTGATATCATCTATAACATTCTGCAAGATTCTTCCAAATCTCAAGATCCATCTGTCATCAATGCAGAAGACAACTTAGAAATTAAGATCAAAGAAATTCTGGATGTTCGTAACAGAGGCAAGACTTTTGAATACCTTCTGATTTGGGAAGGCTTCAGCCCCGATTTAATCTCTTGGGAGCCTCAGACCAATATCTTGGACAAAGAGATGCTTCATCAGTTCCACCTCGTGCATCCTTCCAAACCTAAGCCTGGTACCTGAAGAGGAGATCGCCCTTTGAAGAGGGGTACTGTTGCGACAGTCGCTGCTCGACATCCTCACTCCACCCTCTTTACCCCTGTGGCGACTCCCTCTGGGTCTGATGGACGGCTGGCTGCCGCGGCGTCTCCATGCCATCTCCCTCCAGCGTCCCCAGACCAGCTTGACGTTGCAGATCCGCCATGTTGCCTGAAGACCTAGGGCGCACACGCGCTCTGATTGAAGTACCAGCAAGAGCTCGAACCTCAGGGGCGTCACCCTGAGATGACGTCATCCGCTTCCAATATTTAAAGGTCTCTATTTCACTATCTAACTGAGTTAGCAAGGAAAGGGATTGCTTCGACTACACCTCCCAAGCTACTTTGCCTCCTTGGACTTACCAGAGGTACCCGCTCATCGGGGGCCTCGCTTTTTTTCTTTACTTTCAGATTACAGATAGAAACCGTTACTCGCTCCTCGAGGGCCCATGTTCCTGGACACTCTGAAGATTCTGTACTGCTTGGAAGCTATCATTGTTACAAACAATTGTGAGTCACCATCGCTCTCTCAGAGCTTTCCCTGGAACCAGGTACTCACTCCTCGAGGGCCTAAACCTTTCCAGCACCTGAGCTTCCTTGAGACCTTATGTGAGTTTTGTCATCTAGTTCTGTTCATGAACTCTGCCTACTCTGCCTACTCACTTTCTACAGTTTCTCAACAGCTCAGCCATCCTGGATCGCTGTTCCAGTTCCTGAGGGACTACAGCCCTGCCGGGCCTATCAGCTCACTTCTGCTACCTCTGCTGGTTTCAAAAACCTGTTTAATAAAAAAACGAATGTGTGTCTGTCTTCATACTCAAGCCTAGCCGTGGTCCCTCTCGGGATATCCTCCCGGGAGCTTGGTTATCTGCCACCGGCCCAGGGATCCACGCACAACTATATCAGATTGCTGACTCCTCCTTCTTTAGGAGCCTATAAGAACAGATTGCTACTCCAGAGTCTAACTAACAGCAGATTTATTACAATAAGCAAAAAAATGTTTGCAGGGGATGTGGTAATCTCAAGTCAGAGAGGCAAAATCAACCACTGTCGGCGAGTCAGTTTGGTAGAAGTGGAAAAGAAATGGTAAACTCCTTTGCAGCCAATAATCGAAGATAGCACTGTATTCTCGTCCTGACACAAAATTCCTGTTGCCTAGGAGCGGGAGCAATAAGGAGGTCGAGCCAGTAAGATGTCCCTGAGTCAGAAGGCATCGCCATGCCAAATGACAAGGTTGTATGAGTCTCATAGGGACGTCAAAGTTACACAGTGCTGTGGCTTCAACTTCTAGCAGAAACAAGGGGGCCCAGGGGGCGGTCATGTTGTTCATCACTCCATCCTCGCAGTATGAGTATTTATCTAAAATCCACTCCCCCACAAACCGGAGCTGACAAGCTACATTATACAGGCGGAAATATCTGGCATACCCAGTCCCCCCCATGTCCCTGGAATGCAGCTTCCCCCCCCCCCCCGCCCAAAGGAATTTCTGAAAAGATTGCTGTAACCAAGTGACATCTTTGTTAAGCATCCAACATGGACGCATATGGGGGCGGATTTTAAGAGCCCTGCTCGCCTAAATCCGCCCAAATCCGGGCGGATTTAGGCGAGCAGGGCCCTGCGCGCCGGTGAGCCTATTTTACATAGGCCTACCGGCGCGCGCAGAGCCCCGGGACTCGCGTAAGTCCCGGGGTTTTCTGAGGGGGGCGTGTCGGGGCGTTTTCGGGGCGTGTCGGGAGCGTTCCGGGGGCGGGCCCGGGGGCATGGCCGTGCCCTCCGGACCCGCCCCCAAGTCGCGTCCCGGCGCGCTAGCGGCCCGCTGGCGCGCGGGGATTTACGTCTCCCTCCGGGAGGCGTAAATCCCCCGACAAAGGTAAGGGGGGGGGTTTAGACAGGGCCGGGCGGGTGGGTTAGGTAGGGGAAGGGAGGGGAAGGTGAGGGGAGGGCAAAAGAAAGTTCCCTCCGAGGCCGCTCCGATTTCGGAGCGGCCTCGGAGGGAACAGGGGTAGGCTGCGCGGCTCGGCGCGTGCCGGCTATACGGAATTGATAGCCTTGCGCGCGCCGATCCAGGATTTTAGCGGCTACGCGCGTATCTACTAAAATCCCACGTACTTTTGCTTGTGCCTGATGCGCCAGCAAAAGTACGCCAAATCGCGCGGTTTGAAAATCTATCCCATGGAGTTTATAGAGTAACTTGGATACTATTGCCATCTTGAGGAGGGCACACCGTCCAAAGAACAAAAGTGGCAAAGGGTGACAGGCCTTTAATTGAGCCCCCAAGCTGGTCAAAGTACTTTTTATGTTGAGGACATAAAGCTGCTTCAAATCCCTAGGGATCCACACCCCCAGATATTTGATCCTACCCGGTGCCCAAGTAAAGGGGAACTCCCCGGGCCATGTGTGCGGCATCTGGGAGTCAAGCCTGAGAGCCTCGGATTTGGAAAAATTTATAGTCAGCCCCGCAATTTCTTTGAAGTGAGCAAAACTATGAAGGATAGCTGAGACACTCTATCTGGGCTTGCCCACAAACAACAGGATATTGTCTGCAAACAGCGCTAATTTCATTTGGCGTCTCCCGATATGGAGACCGCAAAACTGTCCTGTCGGAAGGGAATAGCAAGAGGTTCCAGAGCTAGTACAAACAAAAGGGGGTACAAGGGGCAGCCCTATCACACTCCACAATGGAGGGGGAATGACTGTCAGAGAACCATTAATTAGAAGCTTAGCACTAGGAGCAGCATACAGTGCCCTTAACCATCTAATAAAATTCCCCTCGAAACCATAAGAACATAAGAAAATGCCATACTGGGTCAGACCAAGGATCCATCAAGCCCAGCATCCTCTTTCCAACAGTGGCCAATCCAGGCCATAAGAACCTGGCAAGTACCCAAACACTAAGTCTATTCCATGTTACCATTGCTAATGGCAGTGGCTATTCTCTAAGTGAACTTAACAGCAGGTAATGGACTTCTCCAAGAACTTATCCAATCCTTTTTTAAACACAGCTATACTAACTGCACTAACCACATCCTCTGGCAACAAATTCCAGAGTTTAATTGTGCGTTGAGTAAAAAAGAACGTTCTCCGATTAGTTTTAAATGTGCCCCATGCTAACTTCATGGAGTGTCCCCTAGTCTTTCTACTATCCGAAAGTGTAAATAACCGATTCACATCTACCTGTTCTAGACCTCTCATGATTTTAAACATCTCTATCATATCCCCCGTCAGTCGTCTCTTCTCCAAGCTGAAAAGTCCTAACCTCTTTAGTCTTTCCTCATAGGGGAGTTGTTCCATTCCCCTTATCATTTTGGTAGCCCTTCTCTGTACCTTCTCCATCGCAATTACATGTGTTTTGAGATGTGGCGACCAGAATTGTACACAGTATTCAAGTTGCGGTCTCACCATGGAGCGATACAGAGGCATTATGACATTTTCCGTTTTATTCACCAATCCCTTTCTAATAATTCCCAACATTCTGTTTGCTTTTTTGACTGCCGCAGCACACTGAACCGACGATTTCAGTGTGTTATCCATTATGACACCTAGATCTCTTTCTTGGGTTGTAGCACCTAATATGGAACCTAGGGATGTGAATCGTTTTAGGACGATTAAAATTATCGTCCGATAATTTTAATATCGTCTTAAACCGTTATGGAACACAATACAATAGAGATTCTAACGATTTATCGTTATAAATCGTTAGAATCGTGAGCCGGCACACTAAAACCCCCTAAAACCCACCCCCGACCCTTTAAATTAAATCCCCCACCCTCCCGAACCCCCCCCAAATGACTTAAATAACCTGCGGGTCCAGCGGCGGTCCAGAACGGCAGCGGTCCGGAACGGGCTCCTGCTCCTGAATCTTGTTGTCTTCAGCCGGCGCCATTTTCCAAAATGGCGCCGAAAAATGGCGGCGGCCATAGACGAACACGATTGGACGGCAGGAGGTCCTTCCGGACCCCCGCTGGACTTTTGGCAAGTCTCGTGGGGGTCAGGAGGCCCCCCACAAGCTGGCCAAAAGTTCCTGGAGGTCCAGCGGGGGTCAGGGAGCGATTTCCCGCCGCGAATCGTTTTCGTATGGAAAATGGCGCCGGCCATACGCGTATGGCCGGCGCCATTTTCCGTACGGAAAATGGCGCCGGCAGGAGATCGACTGCAGGAGGTTGTTCAGCGAGGCGCCGGAACCCTCGCTGAACGACCTCCTGCAGTCGATCTCCTGCCGGCACCATTTTCCGTACGGAAAATGGCGCCGGCCATACGCGTATGGCCGGCGCCATTTTCCGTACGAAAACGATTCGCGGCGGGAAATCGCTCCCTGACCCCCGCTGGACCTCCAGGAACTTTTGGCCAGCTTGTGGGGGGCCTCCTGACCCCCACGAGACTTGCCAAAAGTCCAGCGGGGGTCCGGAAGGACCTCCTGCCGTCCAATCGTGTTCGTCTATGGCCGCCGCCATTTTTCGGCGCCATTTTGGAAAATGGCGCCGGCTGAAGACAACAAGATTCAGGAGCAGGAGCCCGTTCCGGACCGCTGCCGTTCCGGACCGCCGCTGGACCCGCAGGTTATTTAAGTCATTTGGGGGGGGTTCGGGAGGGTGGGGGATTTAATTTAAAGGGTCAGGGGTGGGTTTTAGGGGGTTTTAATGTGCCGGTTTTGCGATTTTTAGATTTTTAGATTTTTCACGATTTTTCACGATTTTTCACGATATTTTACCCCCCCAAACGGCAACAATACGATTCCCTCCCCCTCCCAGCCGAAATCGATCGTTAAGACGATCGAGGACACGATTCACATCCCTATGGCATGGGTTATTTTTCCCTATATGCATCACCTTGCACTTATCCACATTAAATTTCATCTGCCATTTGGATGCCCAATTTGTCTCACAAGGTCTTCCTGCAATTTATCACAATCTGCTTGTGATTTAACTACTCTGAAAAATTTTGTGTCATCTGCAAATTTGATTATCTCACTCATCATATTTCTTTTCAGATCATTTATAAATATATTGAAAAGTAAGGGTCCCAATACAGATCCCTGAGGCACTCCACTGTCCACTCCCTTCCACTGAGAAAATTGCCCATTTAATCCTACTCTCTGTTTCCTGTCTTTTAGCCAGTTTGCAATCCATGAAAGGACATTGCCACCTATCCCATGACATTTTACTTTTCCTAGAAGCCTCTCATGAGGAACGTTGGCAAACACCTTCTGAAAATCCAAGTATACTATATCTACCAGTTCACCTTTATCCACATGTTTATTAACTCCTTCAAAAAAGTGAAGCAGATTTGTGAGGCTTGCCCTGGGTAAAGCCATGCTGACTTTGTTCCATTAAACCATGTCTTTCGATATGTTCTGTGATTTTGATGTTTAGAACACTTTCCACTATTTTTCCTGGCACTGAAGTCAGGCTAACCGGTCTGTAGTTTCCCGGATCGCCCCTGGAGCCCTTTTTAAATATTGGGGTTATATTTGCTATCCTCCAGTCTTCAGGTACAATGGATGATTTTAATGATAAGTTACAAATTTTTACTAATAGGTCTGAAATTTCATTTTTTAGTTCCTTCAGAACTCTGGGGTGTATACCATCCGGTCCAGTTGATTTACTACTCGTCAGTTTGTCAATCAGGCCTACCACATCTTCTAGGTTCACCGTGATTTGATTCAGTCCATCTGAATCATTACCCATGAAAACCTTCTCCATTATGGGTACCTCCCCAACATCCTCTTCTGTAAACACTGAAGCAAAGAAATCATTTAGTTCAACTGACTCCCTCACAGGCTTTCTGCTTTGGATATATTTTAAAAAGTTTTTACTGTAAGGTTTTGCCTCTACAGCCAACTTCTTTTCAAATTCTCTCTTAGCCTGTCTTATCAATGTCTTACATTTAACTTGCCAACGTTTATGGATCCTTCTTCCAATTTTTGAATGAAGATCTTTTGGCTAAAATAGCTTCTAAAATAGCTTCTTTCACCTCCCCTTTTAACCATGCCGGTAATGGTTTTGCCTTCTTTCCACCTTTCTTAATGTGTGGAATACATCTGGACTGTGCTTCTAGAATGGTATTTTTTAACAATGACCACACCTCTTGGACATTTTTTACTTTTGAGCTTCTCCTTTCAGTTTTTTTCTAACAATTTTTCTCATTTTATCAAAGTTTCCCTTTTGAAAGTTTAGCACGAGAGCCTTGGATTTGCACACTGTTCCTCTTCCAGTCATTAAATCAAATTTGATCATATTATGATCACTATTTCCAAGCGGCCCCACCACCGTTACCTCTCTCATCAAGTCCTGTGCTCCACTGAAAATTAGATCTAAAATTGCTCCCTCTCGCATCGGTTCCTGAACCAATTGCTCCATAAAGCTATCATTTATTCCATCCAGGAACGTTATCTCTCTAGCGTGACCCGATGATAGATTTACCCAGTCAATATTGGGGTAATTGAAGTCTCCCATTATTATTGCACTACCAATTTGGTTAGCTTCCCTAATTTCTCTTAGCATTTCACTGTCCATCTCACCATCTTGACCAGGTGGACGGTAGTATACCCCTATCACTATAGTCTTCCCCGACACACAAGGGATTTCTACCCATAAAGATTCAATTTTGTATTTAGTCTCATGCAGGATGTTTATCCTGTTGGACTCTATGCCATCCCGGACATAAAGCGCCACATCTCCTCCCGAGTGCTCCTCTCTGTCATTGCGATATAATTTGTACCCCAGTATAGCACTGTCCCATTGGTTATCCTCTTTCCACCATGTCTCTGAGATGCCAATTAAGTCTATGTCATCATTCACTGCTATACATTCTAATTCTCCCATCTTACTTCTTAGACTTCTGGCATTAGCATACAAACATTTCAAAGCTTGTTTTTTGTTTGTATTTTCATTCTGCTTTTTAATTGATAGGGATAAGTTAGAATTTTTTAGTTCAGGTGAGTTTTTAGTTACAGGCACTTGGATAACTTTTCTAATTATTGGAACCTCACTGTCGGGATGCCCTAATTCTAATGCATCATTAGTATCCTTTGAAGATGCCTCTCTCCGAACCATGCGCTGCTGAGCGACTGTCGGCTTTCCCCTTTGCTCCAGAATGCACCAGAATGCACCCCCCATTTTTCACTAGTTTAAGGCAGTTGCCTGGTTAATAGATCATGTTGCTCTTCCTTTTTTCATGTTGCAAATGATCTGTTATTGGGGGGGGAGGGGTCGGGGGAGGCCGTCGGCACGACCTGCTCAGAGGAGAATGCTAGCGGCCTGTGCCTCTTGGAGCAGACTGATATGTATGGGTGGCTTGTATGGATGTTACTGCAGTACGAATGTGTATGGCTGGGGGGGGGGGGGGGGGGGCTTGGGAGGAGTTCATATTGCAGTAATTGGTAACTCATTTTCGCTGGATTTTTCATGCCAGGTTGTACTTCTTACAACCTTTGATCCTGGCGACTCAGGCTGGGGAGCCGCAGGGAATTTTTTTTGGCCTCACCTTTTACAACATGCTTCGGGGAGAGTACTCCCTGCTTAACTAGCATCGATGGCCACTATTAAATTTACATCCTTGAATGTGGATGGAATCCATTCACCTATTAAGCAGAAAACAATGTTAATGGCCTTTAAAAGACTCGGTTCTCAGGTGGTGTTTCTCCAGGAGACACACCTGATGACCGTAGAGCACGTTAAACTGTGCAGAGAGTGGGTAGGTAAGTGTTTTTCTTCCTCCTATTCTTCATGGAAACATGGTGTGGCAATATTGCTCCACAAAAATTTGCCCTTTCAATTGTATAGCTGTCATATAATCTGTTCCAAATTGGGATATAAGTGCTGTGGGATCCTTTACTAGCTAAAGGACAAGTAAACTTTCAGAAAGTGTCTTGCCCTACCCAGCTTGACCTAGGTATAAACTGTTTCATTTTGGGATTATAAATGCTGTGGGATCCTTTACATTTACTAGCTAGAGGACCAGATCCAGAAGAGTCCAGGTATAGCCAGTTTGGGTGTGGCTCACTCAGTGGCTAGAGGTAGCTAACTTGTGAGCCAGCAGAAACAATACCGACTGTGCACAGCCCAGGAGAGGAGCCAACTGTTCCAGGGCAGATAAGATACTAGTTTTTGGAAATACTGCTCTGTGTTTCATAATCCCTTTTTATTCTAGTATTATAATATGTGGTTCCTTGATATTGGTTTGATTCTGTATAGAAAACTGCTCTGTGATTTCAAATCCCTTTCTATTCCAGTGTTGTATACTAATCAGTTTGGTTTCTTGATTATATTGTATACTAATCTGTTTAGTTTCTTGATATTAGATTGTTGTAAGATTCAAAAAAGCCAAAACAAAAAAGAAAAAAATTCCCAGTATCCCTCTAATTGTATAGCTGTCATATAATCTGTTCCAAATTGGGATATAAGTGCTGTGGGATCCTTTACTAGCTAAAGGACAAGTAAACTTTCAGAAAGTGTCTTGCCCTACCCAGCTTGACCTAGGTATAAACTGTTTCATTTTGGGATTATAAGTGCTGTGGGATCCTTTACTAGCTAAAGGACAAGTAAACTTTCAGAAAGTGTCTTGCCCTACCCAGCTTGACCTAGGTATAAACTGTTTCATTTTGGGATTATAAGTGCTGTGGGATCCTTTACTAGCTAAAGGACAAGTAAACTTTCAGAAAGTGTCTTGCCCTACCCAGCTTGACCTAGGTATAAACTGTTTCATTTTGGGATTATAAGTGCTGTGGGATCCTTTACTAGCTAAAGGACAAGTAAACTTTCAGAAAGTGTCTTGCCCTACCCAGCTTGACCTAGGTATAAACTGTTTCATTTTGGGATTATAAGTGCTGTGGGATCCTTTACTAGCTAAAGGACAAGTAAACTTTCAGAAAGTGTCTTGCCCTACCCAGCTTGACCTAGGTATAAACTGTTTCATTTTGGGATTATAAGTGCTGTGGGATCCTTTACTAGCTAAAGGACAAGTAAACTTTCAGAAAGTGTCTTGCCCTACCCAGCTTGACCTAGGTATAAACTGTTTCATTTTGGGATTATAAGTGCTGTGGGATCCTTTACTAGCTAAAGGACAAGTAAACTTTCAGAAAGTGTCTTGCCCTACCCAGCTTGACCTAGGTATAAACTGTTTCATTTTGGGATTATAAATGCTGTGGGATCCTTTACTAGCTAAAGGACAAGTAAACTTTCAGAAAGTGTCTTGCCCTACCCAGCTTGACCTAGGTATAAACTGTTTCATTTTGGGATTATAAGTGCTGTGGGATCCTTTACTAGCTAAAGGACAAGTAAACTTTCAGAAAGTGTCTTGCCCTACCCAGCTTGACCTAGGTATAAACTGTTTCATTTTGGGATTATAAGTGCTGTGGGATCCTTTACTAGCTAAAGGACAAGTAAACTTTCAGAAAGTGTCTTGCCCTACCCAGCTTGACCTAGGTATAAACTGTTTCATTTTGGGATTATAAGTGCTGTGGGATCCTTTACTAGCTAAAGGACAAGTAAACTTTCAGAAAGTGTCTTGCCCTACCCAGCTTGACCTAGGTATAAACTGTTTCATTTTGGGATTATAAATGCTGTGGGATCCTTTACTAGCTAAAGGACAAGTAAACTTTCAGAAAGTATCTTGCCCTACCCAGCTTGACCTAGGTATAAACTGTTTCATTTTGGGATTATAAGTGCTGTGGGATCCTTTACTAGCTAAAGGACAAGTAAACTTTCAGAAAGTGTCTTGCCCTACCCAGCTTGACCTAGGTATAAACTGTTTCATTTTGGGATTATAAATGCTGTGGGATCCTTTACATTTACTAGCTAGAGGACCAGATCCAGAAGAGTCCAGGTATAGCCAGTTTGGGTGTGGCTCACTCAGTGGCTAGAGGTAGCTAACTTGTGAGCCAGCAGAAACAATACCGACTGTGCACAGCCCAGGAGAGGAGCCAACTGTTCCAGGGCAGATAAGATACTAGTTTTTGGAAATACTGCTCTGTGTTTCATAATCCCTTTTTATTCTAGTATTATAATCTGTGGTTCCTTGATATTGGTTTGATTCTGTATAGAAAACTGCTCTGTGATTTCAAATCCCTTTCTATTCCAGTGTTGTATACTAATCAGTTTGGTTTCTTGATTATATTGTATACTAATCTGTTTAGTTTCTTGATATTAGATTGTTGTAAGATTCAAAAAAGCCAAAACAAAAAAGAAAAAAATTCCCAGTATCCCTCTAATTGTATAGCTGTCATATAATCTGTTCCAAATTGGGATATAAGTGCTGTGGGATCCTTTACTAGCTAAAGGACAAGAAAGTGTCTTGCCCTACCCAGCTTGACCTAGGTATAAACTGTTTCATTTTGGGATTATAAGTGCTGTGGGATCCTTTACATTTACTAGCTAGAGGACCAGATCCAGAAGAGTCCAGGTATAGCCAGTTTGGGTGTGGCTCACTCAGTGGCTAGAGGTAGCTAACTTGTGAGCCAGCAGAAACAATACAGACTGTGCACAGCCCAGGAGAGGAGCCAACTGTTCCAGTGCAGATAAGATACTAGTTTTTGGAAATACTGCTCTGTGTTTCATAATCCCTTTTTATTCTAGTATTATAATCTGTGGTTCCTTGATATTGGTTTGATTCTGTATAGAAAACTGCTCTGTGATTTCAAATCCCTTTCTATTCCAGTGTTGTATACTAATCAGTTTGGTTTCTTGATTATATTGTATACTAATCTGTTTAGTTTCTTGATATTAGATTGTTGTAAGATTCAAAAAAGCCAAAACAAAAAAGAAAAAAATTCCCAGTATCCCTCTAATTGTATAGCTGTCATATAATCTGTTCCAAATTGGGATATAAGTGCTGTGGGATCCTTTACTAGCTAAAGGACAAGTAAACTTTCAGAAAGTGTCTTGCCCTACCCAGCTTGACCTAGGTATAAACTGTTTCATTTTGGGATTATAAGTGCTGTGGGATCCTTTACTAGCTAAAGGACAAGTAAACTTTCAGAAAGTGTCTTGCCCTACCCAGCTTGACCTAGGTATAAACTGTTTCATTTTGGGATTATAAGTGCTGTGGGATCCTTTACTAGCTAAAGGACAAGTAAACTTTCAGAAAGTGTCTTGCCCTACCCAGCTTGACCTAGGTATAAACTGTTTCATTTTGGGATTATAAGTGCTGTGGGATCCTTTACTAGCTAAAGGACAAGTAAACTTTCAGAAAGTGTCTTGCCCTACCCAGCTTGACCTAGGTATAAACTGTTTCATTTTGGGATTATAAGTGCTGTGGGATCCTTTACTAGCTAAAGGACAAGTAAACTTTCAGAAAGTGTCTTGCCCTACCCAGCTTGACCTAGGTATAAACTGTTTCATTTTGGGATTATAAGTGCTGTGGGATCCTTTACTAGCTAAAGGACAAGTAAACTTTCAGAAAGTGTCTTGCCCTACCCAGCTTGACCTAGGTATAAACTGTTTCATTTTGGGATTATAAATGCTGTGGGATCCTTTACTAGCTAAAGGACAAGTAAACTTTCAGAAAGTGTCTTGCCCTACCCAGCTTGACCTAGGTATAAACTGTTTCATTTTGGGATTATAAGTGCTGTGGGATCCTTTACTAGCTAAAGGACAAGTAAACTTTCAGAAAGTGTCTTGCCCTACCCAGCTTGACCTAGGTATAAACTGTTTCATTTTGGGATTATAAGTGCTGTGGGATCCTTTACTAGCTAAAGGACAAGTAAACTTTCAGAAAGTGTCTTGCCCTACCCAGCTTGACCTAGGTATAAACTGTTTCATTTTGGGATTATAAGTGCTGTGGGATCCTTTACTAGCTAAAGGACAAGTAAACTTTCAGAAAGTGTCTTGCCCTACCCAGCTTGACCTAGGTATAAACTGTTTCATTTTGGGATTATAAATGCTGTGGGATCCTTTACTAGCTAAAGGACAAGTAAACTTTCAGAAAGTATCTTGCCCTACCCAGCTTGACCTAGGTATAAACTGTTTCATTTTGGGATTATAAGTGCTGTGGGATCCTTTACTAGCTAAAGGACAAGTAAACTTTCAGAAAGTGTCTTGCCCTACCCAGCTTGACCTAGGTATAAACTGTTTCATTTTGGGATTATAAGTGCTGTGGGATCCTTTACTAGCTAAAGGACAAGTAAACTTTCAGAAAGTGTCTTGCCCTACCCAGCTTGACCTAGGTATAAACTGTTTCATTTTGGGATTATAAGTGCTGTGGGATCCTTTACTAGCTAAAGGACAAGTAAACTTTCAGAAAGTGTCTTGCCCTACCCAGCTTGACCTAGGTATAAACTGTTTCATTTTGGGATTATAAGTGCTGTGGGATCCTTTACTAGCTAAAGGACAAGTAAACTTTCAGAAAGTGTCTTGCCCTACCCAGCTTGACCTAGGTATAAACTGTTTCATTTTGGGATTATAAGTGCTGTGGGATCCTTTACTAGCTAAAGGACAAGTAAACTTTCAGAAAGTGTCTTGCCCTACCCAGCTTGACCTAGGTATAAACTGTTTCATTTTGGGATTATAAGTGCTGTGGGATCCTTTACTAGCTAAAGGACAAGTAAACTTTCAGAAAGTATCTTGCCCTACCCAGCTTGACCTAGGTATAAACTGTTTCATTTTGGGATTATAAGTGCTGTGGGATCCTTTACTAGCTAAAGGACAAGTAAACTTTCAGAAAGTGTCTTGCCCTACCCAGCTTGACCTAGGTATAAACTGTTTCATTTTGGGATTATAAGTGCTGTGGGATCCTTTACTAGCTAAAGGACAAGTAAACTTTCAGAAAGTGTCTTGCCCTACCCAGCTTGACCTAGGTATAAACTGTTTCATTTTGGGATTATAAGTGCTGTGGGATCCTTTACTAGCTAAAGGACAAGTAAACTTTCAGAAAGTGTCTTGCCCTACCCAGCTTGACCTAGGTATAAACTGTTTCATTTTGGGATTATAAATGCTGTGGGATCCTTTACTAGCTAAAGGACAAGTAAACTTTCAGAAAGTGTCTTGCCCTACCCAGCTTGACCTAGGTATAAAACTGTTTCATTTTGGGATTATAAGTGCTGTGGGATCCTTTACTAGCTAAAGGACAAGTAAACTTTCAGAAAGTGTCTTGCCCTACCCAGCTTGACCTAGGTATAAACTGTTTCATTTTGGGATTATAAGTGCTGTGGGATCCTTTACTAGCTAAAGGACAAGTAAACTTTCAGAAAGTGTCTTGCCCTACCCAGCTTGACCTAGGTATAAACTGTTTCATTTTGGGATTATAAGTGCTGTGGGATCCTTTACTAGCTAAAGGACAAGTAAACTTTCAGAAAGTGTCTTGCCCTACTCAGCTTGACCTAGGTATAAACTGTTTCATTTTGGGATTATAAATGCTGTGGGATCCTTTACTAGCTAAAGGACAAGTAAACTTTCAGAAAGTATCTTGCCCTACCCAGCTTGACCTAGGTATAAACTGTTTCATTTTGGGATTATAAGTGCTGTGGGATCCTTTACTAGCTAAAGGACAAGTAAACTTTCAGAAAGTGTCTTGCCCTACCCAGCTTGACCTAGGTATAAACTGTTTCATTTTGGGATTATAAGTGCTGTGGGATCCTTTACTAGCTAAAGGACAAGTAAACTTTCAGAAAGTGTCTTGCCCTACCCAGCTTGACCTAGGTATAAACTGTTTCATTTTGGGATTATAAGTGCTGTGGGATCCTTTACTAGCTAAAGGACAAGTAAACTTTCAGAAAGTGTCTTGCCCTACCCAGCTTGACCTAGGTATAAACTGTTTCATTTTGGGATTATAAGTGCTGTGGGATCCTTTACTAGCTAAAGGACAAGTAAACTTTCAGAAAGTGTCTTGCCCTACCCAGCTTGACCTAGGTATAAACTGTTTCATTTTGGGATTATAAGTGCTGTGGGATCCTTTACTAGCTAAAGGACAAGTAAACTTTCAGAAAGTGTCTTGCCCTACCCAGCTTGACCTAGGTATAAACTGTTTCATTTTGGGATTATAAATGCTGTGGGATCCTTTACTAGCTAAAGGACAAGTAAACTTTCAGAAAGTATCTTGCCCTACCCAGCTTGACCTAGGTATAAACTGTTTCATTTTGGGATTATAAGTGCTGTGGGATCCTTTACTAGCTAAAGGACAAGTAAACTTTCAGAAAGTGTC
This sequence comes from Rhinatrema bivittatum, assembly GCF_901001135.1. Taxonomy (NCBI): domain Eukaryota; kingdom Metazoa; phylum Chordata; class Amphibia; order Gymnophiona; family Rhinatrematidae; genus Rhinatrema; species Rhinatrema bivittatum. Next base: position 8,334,779 of record NC_042615.1, read on the forward strand.
TTGCCCTACCCAGCTTGACCTAGGTATAAACTGTTTCATTTTGGGATTATAAGTGCTGTGGGATCCTTTACTAGCTAAAGGACAAGTAAACTTTCAGAAAGTGTCTTGCCCTACCCAGCTTGACCTAGGTATAAACTGTTTCATTTTGGGATTATAAGTGCTGTGGGATCCTTTACTAGCTAAAGGACAAGTAAACTTTCAGAAAGTGTCTTGCCCTACCCAGCTTGACCTAGGTATAAACTGTTTCATTTTGGGATTATAAGTGCTGTGGGATCCTTTACTAGCTAAAGGACAAGTAAACTTTCAGAAAGTGTCTTGCCCTACCCAGCTTGACCTAGGTATAAACTGTTTCATTTTGGGATTATAAGTGCTGTGGGATCCTTTACTAGCTAAAGGACAAGTAAACTTTCAGAAAGTGTCTTGCCCTACCCAGCTTGACCTAGGTATAAACTGTTTCATTTTGGGATTATAAATGCTGTGGGATCCTTTACTAGCTAAAGGACAAGTAAACTTTCAGAAAGTATCTTGCCCTACCCAGCTTGACCTAGGTATAAACTGTTTCATTTTGGGATTATAAGTGCTGTGGGATCCTTTACTAGCTAAAGGACAAGTAAACTTTCAGAAAGTGTCTTGCCCTACCCAGCTTGACCTAGGTATAAACTGTTTCATTTTGGGATTATAAGTGCTGTGGGATCCTTTACTAGCTAAAGGACAAGTAAACTTTCAGAAAGTGTCTTGCCCTACCCAGCTTGACCTAGGTATAAACTGTTTCATTTTGGGATTATAAGTGCTGTGGGATCCTTTACTAGCTAAAGGACAAGTAAACTTTCAGAAAGTGTCTTGCCCTACCCAGCTTGACCTAGGTATAAACTGTTTCATTTTGGGATTATAAGTGCTGTGGGATCCTTTACTAGCTAAAGGACAAGTAAACTTTCAGAAAGTGTCTTGCCCTACCCAGCTTGACCTAGGTATAAACTGTTTCATTTTGGGATTATAAGTGCTGTGGGATCCTTTACTAGCTAAAGGACAAGTAAACTTTCAGAAAGTGTCTTGCCCTACCCAGCTTGACCTAGGTATAAACTGTTTCATTTTGGGATTATAAGTGCTGTGGGATCCTTTACTAGCTAAAGGACAAGTAAACTTTCAGAAAGTGTCTTGCCCTACCCAGCTTGACCTAGGTATAAACTGTTTCATTTTGGGATTATAAGTGCTGTGGGATCCTTTACTAGCTAAAGGACAAGTAAACTTTCAGAAAGTGTCTTGCCCTACCCAGCTTGACCTAGGTATAAACTGTTTCATTTTGGGATTATAAGTGCTGTGGGATCCTTTACTAGCTAAAGGACAAGTAAACTTTCAGAAAGTGTCTTGCCCTACCCAGCTTGACCTAGGTATAAACTGTTTCATTTTGGGATTATAAATGCTGTGGGATCCTTTACTAGCTAAAGGACAAGTAAACTTTCAGAAAGTATCTTGCCCTACCCAGCTTGACCTAGGTATAAACTGTTTCATTTTGGGATTATAAGTGCTGTGGGATCCTTTACTAGCTAAAGGACAAGTAAACTTTCAGAAAGTGTCTTGCCCTACCCAGCTTGACCTAGGTATAAACTGTTTCATTTTGGGATTATAAGTGCTGTGGGATCCTTTACTAGCTAAAGGACAAGTAAACTTTCAGAAAGTGTCTTGCCCTACCCAGCTTGACCTAGGTATAAACTGTTTCATTTTGGGATTATAAGTGCTGTGGGATCCTTTACTAGCTAAAGGACAAGTAAACTTTCAGAAAGTGTCTTGCCCTACCCAGCTTGACCTAGGTATAAACTGTTTCATTTTGGGATTATAAGTGCTGTGGGATCCTTTACTAGCTAAAGGACAAGTAAACTTTCAGAAAGTGTCTTGCCCTACCCAGCTTGACCTAGGTATAACTGTTTCATTTTGGGATTATAAGTGCTGTGGGATCCTTTACTAGCTAAAGGACAAGTAAACTTTCAGAAAGTGTCTTGCCCTACCCAGCTTGACCTAGGTATAAACTGTTTCATTTTGGGATTATAAGTGCTGTGGGATCCTTTACTAGCTAAAGGACAAGTAAACTTTCAGAAAGTGTCTTGCCCTACCCAGCTTGACCTAGGTATAAACTGTTTCATTTTGGGATTATAAGTGCTGTGGGATCCTTTACTAGCTAAAGGACAAGTAAACTTTCAGAAAGTGTCTTGCCCTACCCAGCTTGACCTAGGTATAAACTGTTTAACTCCCTCCCACCCTACCCCTCTGCCCACCCACCCCTAGGTTTGTATTTCTAAAGTAGTCATCCTAACTTCATAATAGGCAACCAGATAAATTAGTAAATTGATTATTCCTTAGGTGCACCAATCAAATAACTTACCTAAATGAGTACTATTCAATGCAACTGCTGTGGAGCCTTTATATTGAGGGTAATCATATGGAAACTTAAGGCTTGCCCCTTTTGTTTAAAACTCTCTACCTTGGAAAAGGAGCTGGATGACTTTAAAGCTGAATTAGCTTCAATAAAGAGAGTCTCAGCCACAGTACATTATTCAGGAAATAATTTCCACTTACCACTGAATAACCAAAACTCAAGAAAAAAGAGATTTACCGTGGGCTCAGGTAGAATAAGACCTGTAACCCACAAACACCCATTATTGAAAGCTGTGCAACCCACAACTCTATCCCACCACTCACACAGGCCATTAAGGACTTAAAAAGTATTACAGTGGGCTCTGGAAGAATAAGACCTGTGTTCCGTAGACACACACTGTATCAAGTGCAACAAGTACAAAATGCCTTCTCTGTATTAAATTCTGAAGAAGTCCTTGAGAAAAAGATTGAAATGTTATCAGAAAAGAGAGAAAAAACCCAAGGCATACAGAAATTCCAAATCAGAAACCAAAGGAAAAAGCTCACAGTGAAGGATGACTCTGTCATCAGAGGCATTAATATCTTCACTTGCACAAATGCAAAGAGAAAAGTGGATAACAAAACTCAACTAAATAGGTCACAAAAGGAGTCCAGGAACAGCAGTAACCTGAGCAAAGAAAGCTGGAAAGCTATGAGCACAAATGCTCGTAATTTGGGTAATAAAATCCCAGAGCTGCAAGCCCTAATGGTGGAGGCGGACTTGGACGTTGTTGCTGTCACGGAAACATGGTTTACGCAATATCATGACTGGGATACGGCAATACCAGGCTATAACTTGTTAAGGAAGGACAGAGAGGATAGGAAAGGGGGAGGAGTGGCTCTATATGTCAGAAACAATATCCAAGCATCTGAGCTGCAAGGAAGATGGGGCAAAGAAGAAGCACTATGGGCCGACTTAAAAAAAGATGGGGCATCCATTTTTATTGGAGTGGTTTACAGGCCTCCAAACCAAAAGGAAGAGCTGGACAGAGATCTGATTGAAGACATCCACAGGATAGCAAAGAAAGGAGAAGTGGTGATCGTTGGAGACTTTAATATGCCAGATGTAGACTGGAGAATCCCATCTGCAGAATCTAATAATAGTAGAGAAATAGTAGATGCCCTGCAAGTAGCTTTGTTCAAACAAATGGTAATGGAACCCACGAGAGAAGGAGCTATACTCGACTTAGTGCTCACTAATGGAGATAATGTCTCAGACATCCAGGTGGGTGCCCACCTCAGCACCAGTGATCATCAAACGGTATGGTTTAATATCACAAAAAGGACACGGATAAGAAGCACAAAAACCCAAGTTTTGATGTTCAAAAACACAGACTTTGATGAAATGGGGAAGTACCTGGAGGAAGAACTAAAAGGCTGGGAGAACGAGAGAGATGTGGATCAACAGTGGACCAATCTAAAAGGAGCAATCACCAAGGCAACTAATCTATATGTTAGAAAAGTAAAGAAAAGCAAAAGAAAAATGAAACCTATCTGGTTCTTAAAGGAGGTGGCTGACAAAATAAAGGCTAAAAGAACAGCGTTCAAGAAATATAAAAGATCCCAAAAGGAGGAACACAAAGAAGAATATCTGGTAGAACTGAGGGAGACGAAGAAATTAATCAAGATGGCAAAAAGTCAAGCGGAAGAGAGGATTGCCAAAGAGGTAAAGAGTGGTAACAAAACATTTTTCAGATACATCAGTGAAAAGAGAAAAGTTCAAAGTGGTATAGTGAAATTGAAAGGTGGAAAGGATCAATGTGTGGAGAGAGACAAAGAAATGGCAGAAATATTAAATGAATACTTCAGTTCTGTGTTCACTAAAGAGGACCCTGGAGAAGGACCGACACTAGTTAACAAGAAACTGGAGGGGAATGGAGTAGATGTAACTCCATTTACAGTAGAAAATGTATGGGAAGAGCTGGTGAAAGTGGACAAAGCCATGGGGCCTGATGAAGTTCATCCCAGAATACTGAGGGAGCTCAGAGATGTGCTGGCAGGTCCGCTGTGTGACTTATTCAATAGATCCCTAGAAACGGGAGTGGTGCCGAATGATTGGAGGAGAGCGGTAGTGGTCCCGCTTCACAAGAGTGGGAACAGAGAAGAGGCTGGTAACTACAGACCGGTTAGCCTCACTTCGGTGGTGTAAAAAGTAATGGAGTCACTGTTGAAAGAGAGAATAGTGAACTATCTACAGTCGGGAGAATTGCTGGACCAGAGGCAGCATGGATTCACCATTGGAAGATCCTGTCAGACAAATCTGATTGACTTTTTTGACTGGGTAACCAAGGAATTGGATCGAGGAAGAGCACTCGATGTCATCTACTTGGATTTCAGCAAAGCTTTTGACACTGTCCCGCACAGGAGACTGGTGAATAAAATGAGAAGCTTAGGAGTGAGTGCCGAGGTGGTGGCCTGGATTGCAAACTGGTTGACGGACAGAAGACAATGTGTGATGGTAAATGGAACTCTCTCTGAAGAGAGAGCGGTTTTAAGCGGTGTACCGCAGGGATCGGTGTTGGGACCGGTCCTTTTCAATATCTTTGTGAGCGACATTGCGGAAGGGATAGAAGGTAAGGTATGTCTTTTTGCGGATGACACTAAGATCTGCAACAGAGTGGACACGCCGGAAGGAGTGGAGAGAATGAGACGGGATTTAAGGAAGATGGAAGAGTGGTCAAAGACATGGCAGCTGACATTCAATGCCAAGAAGTGCAAAGTCATGCATATGGGGAGTGGAAATCCGAATGAACTGTATTCGATGGGGGGAGAAAGGCTGATGTGCACGGAGCAGGAGAGAGACCTTGGGGTGATGGTGTCTAATGATCTGAAGTCGGCGAAACAATGTAACAAGGCGATAGCTAAAGCCAGAAGAATGCTGGGCTGCATAGAGAGAGGAATATCGAGTAAGAAAAGGGACGTGATTATCCCCTTGTACAGGTCCTTGGTGAGACCTCACCTGGAGTATTGTGTTCAGTTCTGGAGACCGTATCTCCGAAGAGACAGAGACAAGATGGAGGCGGTCCAGAGAAGGGTGACCAAAAAGGTGGAAGGTCTTCATCAAATGACTTATGAGGAGAGATTGAAGAATCTAAATATGTACACCCTGGAGGAAAGGAGGAGCAGAGGTGATATGATACAGACTTTCAGATACTTGAAAGGTTTTAATGATCCAAAAACAACGACAAACCTTTTCCGTAGGAAAAAAATCAGCAGAACCAGGGGTCACGATTTGAAGCTCCAGGGAGGAATGATTCAGAACCAATGTCAGGAAGTATTTCTTCACAGAGAGGGTGGTGGATGCCTGGAATGCCCTTCCGAAGGAAGTGGTGCAGACCAGAACTGTGAAGGACTTCAAAGGGGCGTGGGATAAACACTGTGGATCCATAAAATCAAGAGGCCGTCAATAAAGAGTGGGTGGCTAGTCAGAATGACGGCTACTGCCTGGAGACATAAGAACATAAGAAATTGCCATGCTGGGTCAGACCAAGGGTCCATCAAGCCCAGCATCCTGTTTCCAACAGAGGCCAAACCAGGCCACAAGAACCTGGCAATTACCCAAACACCTAGAAGATCCCATGCTACTGATGCAATTAATAGCAGTGACTATTCCCTAAGTAAACTTGATTAATAGCAGTTAATGGACTTCTCTTCCAAGAACTTATCCAAACCTTTTTTGAACCCAGCTACACTAACTGCACTAACCACATCCTCTGGCAACAAATTCCAGAGATTTATTGTGCGTTGAGTGAAAAAGAATTTTCTCCGATTAGTCTTAAATGTGCTACTTGCTAACTTCATGGAATGCCCCCTAGTCCTTCTATTATTCGAAAGTGTAAATAACCGAGTCACATCTACTCGTTCAAGACCTCTCATGATCTTAAAGATCTCTATGATATCCCCCCTCAGCCGTCTCTTCTCCAAGCTGAACAGCCCTAACCTCTTCAGCCTTTCCTCATAGGGGAGCTGTTCCATCCCCTTTATCATTTTGGTTGCCCTTCTCTGTACCTTCTCCATTGCAACTATATCTTTTTTGAGATACGGCGACCAGAATTGTACACAGTATTCAAGGTGTGGTCTCACCATGGAGCGATATAGAGGCATTATGACATTTTCCGTTTTATTAACCATTCCCTTCCTAATAATTCCTAACATTTTATTTGCTTTTTTGACTGCTGCAGCACACTGAGCTGACGATTTCAATGTATTATCTACTATGACGCCTAGATCTCTTTCTTGGGTGGTAGCTCCTAATATGGAACCTAACATCGTGTAACTACAGCTAGGGTTATTTTTCCCTATATGCAACACCTTGCACTTGTCCACATTAAATTTCATCTGCCATTTGGATGCCCAATCTTCCAGTCTTGCAAGGTCCTCCTGTAATGTATCACAGTCTGCTTGTGATTTAACTACTCTGAATAATTTTGTATCATCTGCAAATTTGATAACGTCACTCATTGTATTCCTTTCCAGATCATTGATATATATATTGAAAAGCACCGGTCCAAGTACAGATCCCTGAGGCACTCCACTGTTTACCCTTTTCCACTGAGAAAATTGACCATTTAGTCCTACTCTCTGTTTCCTGTCTTTTAACCAGTTTGTAATCCACGAAAGGACATCGCCTCCTATCCCATGACTTTTTAGTTTTCGTAGAAGCCTCTCATGAGGGACTTTGTCAAACGCCTTCTGAAAATCCAAATACACTACATCTACCGGTTCACCTTTATCCACATGTTTATTAACCCCTTCAAAAAAATGAAGCAGGTTTGTTAGGCAAGACTTCCCTTGGGTAAATCCATGTTGACTGTGTCCCATTAAATCATGTCTTTCTATATGCTCTACAATTTTGATCTTGAGGATAGTTTCCACTATTTTTCCCAGCACTGAAGTTAGGCTCACTGGTCTATAGTTACCCGGATCACCCCTGGAGCCTTTTTTAAATATTGGGGTTACATTGGCCACCCTCCAGTCTTCAGGTACAATGGATGATTTTAATGATAGGTTACAAATTTTAACTAATAGGTCAGAAATTTCATTTTTGAGTTCCTTTAGTACCCTGGGATGCATACCATCCGGTCCAGGTGACTTGCTACTCTTTAGTTTGTCAATCTGGCCTACTACATCTTCCAGGTTGACAGTGATTTCGTTCAGTTCGTCTGACTCATCACCCCTGAAAACCAACTCCGGAACTGGTATCTCCCCAACATCCTCACTAGTAAACACGGAAGCAAAGAATTCATTTAGTCTTTCTGCAATGGCCTTATCTTCCCTAAGAGCCCCTTTAACCCCTCGGTCATCTAATGGTCCAACCGACTCCCTCACAGGTTTCTTGCTTTGGATATATTTAAAAAAGTTTTTATTATGAGTTTTTGCCTCTATGGCCAACTTCATTTCAAATTCTCTCTTCGCTTGTTTTATCAATGTTTTACACTTAACTTGACAATGCTTATGTTTTATCCTATTTTCTTCAGATGGATCTTTCTTCCAATTTTTGAAGGATGATTTTTTGGCTAAAATAGCCTCTTTCACCTCACCTTTTAACCATGACGGTAATCGTTTTGCCTTCCTTCCACCTTTCTTAATGCGTGGAATACATATGGACTGCGCCTCTAGGATTGTATTTTTAAACAATGTCCAAGCCTGTTGAACACTTTTAACCTTTGCAGCTGCACCTTTCAGTTTTTTTCTGACTATTTTCCTCATTTTATCAAAGTTTCCCTTTTGAAAGTTTAGTGTTAGAGCTGCAGATTTACTTATTGTCCCCCTACCAGTTATTAGTTTAAATTTGATCATGTTATGATCACTGTTGCCAAGTGGCCCCACCACCGTTACCTTTCTCACCATTCAATAAACATACACATGGTTACTGTGACTCCAACATCGCTCTAAGCTACAACAGCAAGAGGAAATGTGGAAAAAAGGATTCGCACTCACAAAGTGGGGAGTAGCTGGCTTGTTACGGCGGTTACTACCCCAAACCAAATAAGCCTGATACTTCACTTTCAATGCATATCCTGCTTCAACGGCAGGGGAGAAGAAAAACTGATACTTCACGCATATCAAGCATAGCTCTCTGCTTCAACGGCAGGGGAGAAGAAAAACAACCAATAAGGGCTGAATAACACAGTCTGGGTAAAACAAATAAGCATGGGTGTAGCTTGCTTATTGCGGCAGTTACTTCCCCTACTACCCATAACTAATCAAGCTTGATATTTCACTTGGTTGCAGCTCCATCACTGCTCTCTACATTAATGGTGGGGGTGGAAGGGAAATAGAACCAAAGAGCTAAGAGAAACAGATAAGTATGAGAAAAAATGTGAAGCTTGCTGGGCAGACTGGATGGGCCGTTTGGTCTTCTTCTGCCATCATTTCTATGTTTCTATGTTTCTATGTAAAAAGTGTGGCATGATAAAGAAGGCAGATATATTGTTGTTGTAGGGAAGTGTCATCAACAACGGATGGCTCTTTGCAATCTATATGCTCCAAATGTATATTCCCATGACTTTTATGCTTGTTTGGTGGGGATCTTGGCCGAGCTTTCTGATTGCGCCCTGTTACTGCAGGGAGACTTTAATATTGTGTTGAACAAGCAGGAAGATTGTAATCCCCCTAAAGATATAGACCTCCACGATCACTGTCTGGGAGCCAACTTTGCCAGGAATTGGGTTTGATGGATATTTGGAGGGCCCTCCATCCAGGAGAGCAGGACTATACCTTTTTTTCACACCCTCACAACTCATACTCCCGGCTGGATTATTTCCTGATTTCTGACTCCCTCTTCCCCAGAGTGACAGCGGCTACCATAGGTGCGATAGCATTATCAGACTATGCCCTGGTCTCAGTAAGCATTACCATTGGGCATCTGCCTAAACCACCCTTTTCTTGGCGCATGCCCCTGGGCCGAATGCTGGATAAAGGTTTTCATAGTTACCTACAGGAGCAATGGGAGGAATATGTGTATAATAGTCACAACTGGACGTTTCTCCGGTAGTGCTCTGGGATGCCGGGAAAGCGGTAATAAGGGGAGCAATTATTGCCTATGTAGCGACCCAAAACAAAAAATGTAATAAAGACATTCTGACCCTTACTGCGGAACTTAAGCAAGCACAACTGCAACACATGTAATCTTCGTCAGCCTCCACCAAACAGATAGTTGATAGTATCAGGGAGACGTTAAACACATTGTTGTACCAGAGGGCCTCCAAGTCCCTCCGTTACTATAAATTTCAGCTCTATCATCATGGAAGTCGCCCCAGTAGGCACCTAGCGAGGTTAATCAAAGCGAGGGGGCTCCAAGGCACTTATTACTAGTATAAATGACAGGGTGGGGACCCCTAAATCAACAGCTTCTGCCATTGCTAAGAGGTTTTTAGAATATTATAGTGGTTTATACAGGGAAAAACCAAGAAATTTGGAGGCCTCTGCATTGTTTTTCCTGGCCCCAGTTAACAAGGAACCATCAGGTAATGCTTAATGGCCCTATTCATGCGATCATTCATGGTCTGAAGCCTGGAAAGGCAGCAGTACCTGATGGCTTGGGCCCCGAATTTTACAAGATTTTGAAGTTCCTGTACTTCCTGTCCTAGGGCAATATTTTAATGGTTTACTCTCGGGCCATGTGATTAGCGCTGCGGAAAATCTATCCACCATAGTGCTTCTCCCTAAACCCGGGAAGGATCTTCATGAAGTGGGATCGTATCGTCCAATTTCCCTAATCAATAATGTCTTAAAAATCTTTGCAGCCATGCTAGTGGCCTGATTGAACGCTATCTTACGTTATGTACCCCCCCCCCCAGGTGGCCTGGCCACTTCCTGTGGATCGTGAGAGTTCTATTTGCCCTCCGTCCCCGCTCACAGGGGAGAAAACCAAAAGCTATGGAGAGTATCCCCCTGGGCGGGATAGATATAGTTAATAGCCAGCGAAAGGAATCTTAACAGTGCCTCTTGTGTAACAGATCCATAGGGACTTCTGTCCAGCTTTGCTTATATATTGCAGTGAAGCAGAACCTCTGCGCTCTTAGTGTCCCCGGACCAGAGGAGACATAGGCTCACTGTGGAACCTGTGAAGGCAAAGTGGTCAAGAAGCGAGACGCTTCCTCCTTTCCTGTTCGCATATTGTATGCGCAGCTTAGCCGGATATAGCAAAGCAAAAGTGATGCTGCATTTATGGAGTAACGTGCATGACGGGGCCATAGCTTTGCATTGTGTGGTGTGGTTACCACGGCCAAAAAGTCGTTGAAGAGAAGTATTCTGCTACCCAGGTATTCAAGGGCAAGTTGTTTCCGGTATTCCCTCATAAGTTGGACCTTATGAAAGCAATTGAGAATTCAGGCCATTACAGGGCACGGCCGACCACCAGCCTTGCGTAACTGTCCCATCCTGTGGGCCTGTTCACACCTCAGCAGTCCCACGAGCTGTGCCAGGCCCAGTTTATTTGGGAGCCATTCTTCCAGGAACACATATATTTTACTTTCAGACACGGATTCTGGTAGCCCTACTATTTTGATATTATTGCGGTGATTCCTATTTTCTTGGCCCTTGATCCGCTCTAAAAGGACAGCTTGTTGGCTGGTCAGGAGTTGTTCCTGCTATTCTGCAGCCACGAGGCAATCATCCTGCTCCCCCACTCACTGTTCCACGCCGTCTAGCCCTTTTGCTGGGCCTTCCACCGCTGCCTTGACATCATCCATGGCCGCTTGTAGTTTAATCAATCTTTCGTCGAGAGCAGCGGAGACTCTTGACGAGATTGGAGCAGCATGTCTTCTGTAATAGCCAGCTGCTTTGGGTTGTCGGCCCCAGATGCCATCTTGGCTGCATGGCTTCGCCGCTCCGTGATGGTGCTTGTGCAGCGATGGTGCATGCCGCGCTCCTCGGCACCGAATCAGCCCACAAACACGGCAATTTTAATCACCAGGTAGGTGTTCTGCAACCGGCAGCGAGCAGGAGTGAGATGGCTAAAATTTTACGGAGATGGTGGGGGATTTGGGGAGAGGGGCAGTGGAACTCGCTATTCAAGCTTCCTCAGTGGATGATGTCATCACTGAAAGTTGCTTCAGATATATTTTAAAAAGTTTTATTATGAGTTTTTGCTTCTATGGTACTTCATTTCAAATTCTCTCTTAGCCTGCCTTATCAATGTTTTTCACTTAACTTGACAATGCTTATGCTTTTTCCTGTTTTCTTCACATGGATTCTTCTTCCAATTTTTGAAGGATGTTTTTTGGCTAAAATAACCTCTTTCACCTCGCTTTTTAACCATGCCGTAATTGTGTTGCCTTCCTCCCACCTTTCTTAATGCATGGAATACATCTGAACTGTGCTTCTAAGATTGTATTTAAAAAATGCCCATGCCTGTTGTATACTTTTAACCTTTGCAGCTGCACCTTTCAGTTTTTTTCTATTTCCCTTTTCAAAATTTAGTGTTAAAACTGTAGATTTACATATTGTCCCCCTGCCAGCCATTAGTTCAAACTTGATCATATTGGGGTAGATTTTCAGACGAGCGCGAATAGCCTACTTTTGTTTGCGCTCCAGGCGCAAACAAAAGTACGCTGGATTTTAGTAGATACGCGCGTAGTCGCGCGTATCGGCTAAAATCCTGGATCGGCGCGCGCAAGGCTATCGATTTCGTATAGCCTGCGCGCGCCGAGCCGCGCAGCCTACCCCCGTTCCCTCCTAGGCCGCTCCGAAATCGGAGCGGCCTAGAAGGGAACTTTCCTTTGCCCTCCCCTCACCTTCCCCTCCCTTCCCCTACCTAACCCACCCGCCCGGCCCTGTCTAAACCCCCATCCTACCTTTGTCGGGGGATTTACGCCTCCCGGAGGGAGGCGTAAATCCCCGCGCGCGAGCGGGACTCCTGCGCACCGGGCCGCGACCTGGGGGCGGGTACGGAGGGCGCGGCCACGCCCCCGGGCCGTAGCCACGCCCCCGTACCCGCCCCCAAAATGCTGCCGACACGCCCCCGGAACGCCGCGACGACCGGGCCCGCCCCCCGACACGCCCCCCTCCGAGAACCCCGGGACTTACGCGAGTCCCGGGGCTCTGTGCGCGCCGGGAGGCCTATGTAAAATAGGCTTCCCGGCGCGCAGGGCCCTGCTCGCCTAAATCCGCCCGGTTTTGGGCGGATTTAGGCGAGCAGGGCTCTGAAAATCTACCCCATTACGATTACTATTGCCAAGTGGCCCCACCACTGTTAGCTCTCTCTCCAAATCCTGCGTTCCACTAAGAATTAAATCTAAAATCTCTCTCTCTCTCTCTCTCTCAATTCCTGAACCAATAGCTCCAAGAAGCAGTCATTTATTCCATCCAGGAATTTTATGTCTCTAGCATGTCCTGATGTTACCTTTACCCAGTCAATATTGGGATAATTGAAATCTTTCAACCGATCACGTTGTATGAAACAAATTTTTAACTTTTAGTGTGTCAATTTTCTTTTAATTTTTATATAGGACCATCATAACACCTGCGGTTTGCAAGCATGTGAACTTGTATTTTCAACTGCTACGGGCCATATTTAATCATCAGTCTGTTACCTCAATGTCCTTTTTATTGATAGCAATGTTTGTTTTTTTTAATGTTATTTTTGTTATTTTTCTTAAAAAGATGTGGAACAATAATTCCCTTTTCGATGGCGCTACCGCGCTTTGGAGATCCAACAATTTTGATGCAGGTCCAGTCCATAGAAACATAGAAATGACAGCAGAAGAAGACCAAACGGCCCATCTAGTCTGCCCAGCAAGCTACGCACTTTATCAATTTTTTTTCCCTTTTTCTCTCTCCCACCTGTTACTATTGGCTTCCAGTACCCTCCAGCCCTAATTCCCCTCCACCCCACCTCCAATTTAGAGAGCAGCACCGTATCTGCATCCAAGTGACATACAGCTCAATTAGGGGTAGCAACTGCTGTAACAAGCAGGCCACACCCTTGCCCCATACTCTTACACACCCCTGTTATTATTTTTTGTTTGGTTTTTTTATTTTTTTTTTTGGAGATAGCAGCTCTCCATCCTTCCGCTCCGTGAAGGTGGAACAATAATTACTGGCCACTGGCATCCCGCTCTGTGAATGCCTCTGTGGATACTGCCGCTCCGTGCAGTGTTTGAATGCCTCTGTGGCTACTGCCGCTCCGTGCAGTGTTTTGCTGCCTCCACTTTATTCACGCCCTCTAGACTTGATGGATCCACAGTGTTTATCCCACGCCCCTTTGAAGTCGTTCACAGTTTTACACTTCACCACTTCCTCCGGAAGGGCATTCCAAGCATCCACCACCCTTTCCGTGAAGAAATACTTCCTGACATTGGTTCTTAGTCTTCCTCCCTGGAGCCTCAGCTCGTGACCTCTGGTTCTGCTGATTTTTTTCTGATGGAAAAGGTTTGTTGTTGTCTTTGGATCATTAAAGTTTTTCAAGTATCTGAAAGTCTGAATCATATCACCCCTGCTCCTCCTTTCCTCCAGGGAGTACATATTTAGATTCTTCAATCTCTCCTCGTACGTCATCAGATGAAGACCCTCCACCTTCCTGGTCGCCCTTCTCTGTACCGCCTCCATCTTGTCTTTGTCCTTTTGAAGATACGGTCTCCAGAACTGAACACAATACTCCAGGTGAGGCCTCACCAAGGACCTGTACAAGGGGATAATCACTTCCCTTTTCTTACTCGATATTCCTCTCTCTATGCATCCCAGCATTCTTCTGGCTTTGCTATCGCCTTGTCGCATTGTTTCGCAGACTTCATATCATTAGACACTATCACCCCAAGGTCTCTCTCCTGCTCCGTGCACATCAGCCTTTCCCCCCCCCCATCGAATACAGTTCATTCGGATTTCCATTCCCCATATGCATGACTTTGCACTTCTTGGCATTGAATCTCAGCTGCCATATCTTCGACCACTCTTCCAGTTTCCTTAAATCCCGTCTCATTCTCTCCACTCCTTCCGGCGTGTCCACTCTGTTGCAGATCTTAGTGTCATCTGCAAAAAGACAAACCTTACCTTCTATCCCATCCGCAATGTCGCTCACAAAGATATTGAACAGGACAGGTCCCAACACCGATCCTTGTGGTACACCACTTAAAACCGCTCTCTCTTCAGAGAAAGTTCCATTTACCATCACGCATTGACTTCTGTCAGTCAACCAGTTTTGAATCCAGGTCACCACCTCAGCACTCACTCCTAAGCTTCTCGTTTTATTCACCAGTCTCCTGTGCGGAACCGTATCAAAAGCAAAGGTCCGATGTATGTTTCGCAGGGCTGCTGCTTCAGGGACTGTAATGGATGCTATTCTTCAGGCAATATTAATGAAAAGAAGTATATTTCTTATGTCCACATGGCTTTGGTCCTGATTGCTTTCGCTCAAGCGTTGCCGCCGTTTCCTCTTGTCGGCGTCTGAACCAATAAAAAGGACATTGAGGTAAAGGACCAATGATTAAATATGGCCCATAGCGGTTGAAAATACAAGTTCACATGCTTGCAAACCGCAGGTGTTATGATGCTCCTATATAAAAATTAAAAGAAAATTGACACATTAAAAGTTAAAAATATGTTTCATACAACGTGAACGGTTGAAATATTTTGTATTGTTCGTTGTATATTGGACTAACTGTATGAATACTTTGTGGTTTTCGATAATTGAAATCTCCCATTATTACTGTACTGCCAAATTGGTTAGCTTCCCTCATCTCTCTTAGCATTTCATCATCTGTCTAATCAGTTTGGCCAGGTAGATGAGAGAATACTTCTGTTTCTATACTCTTACCCAACACACATGGGATTTCTACACACATAGATTCTACTGAGCATTTAGTCTCTTGTATGATCTTTATCCTGTTGGATTATATACCCTCATAGACATAAAGTGCTACACTCCCATCAAGTTGATCCTCCCTATCATTGTGGTATAATTTATATCCTAATATAGCACTGTCCCATTGGTTATCCTCCTTTTTTCAGGTCTCTGAGATGCCAATTATGTCAATCTCATCATTCACTGCTATGCATTCCAACTCTCCCATCTTACTTCTTAGACTTCTGGCATTGGCATACAGACATTTCAAAGTGTTGTTTTTGTTTATATTAACAACCTTTTTGGTTGATATGGATAATTTGGAATTCTTTAGCTCAGGTGATTCTTTACTTATAGGTACATGGGCTACTTTGGCTTTTATTTGCACCTCTCTGTTGGGATCCCCTAACTCTCCTGTTTCATTAATATCCTTCAAGGATACATTCTTCTGAACCATGCTGAGTGACTCTCGGCTTTCCCCCTTGTTCTAGTTTAAAAGCTGCTCTATCTCCTTTTTGAAAGTTAGCACTAGAAGCCCGATTCTAATCTGGTTAAGGTGGAGCCTGCCCTTTTGGAAAAGTCTCCCCCTTCCTCAAAAGGTTGTCTAATTCTTTACAAAACTGAATCCCTCTTCCCTGAACCATCATCTTATCCATGCATTGAGACTCCAGAGCTCTGCCTGCCTCTGGGGACCTGCACTTGGAAGTGGGACCATTTTTAGGTACTGGATTTCAGCTTTCTACCTAAAAGCCTAAATTTGGCTTCTAGAACCTTCCTCCCACATTTTTCTATCTCATTGGTGCCCACATGTACCATGACAGCTGGCTTCTCCCCAGCACTGTCTATAATCCTATCTGGATGACATGTGAGGTCCATCACCTTTGCACCAGGCAGGCAAGTTACCAGGTAGTCCTCAAATCCACCAGCCACCCTGTTATCTACATTTCTAATAATCGAATCACCAACTATGATGGCTGACCTAACCCTTCCCTCCTGGGCAGTAGCCCTGGGAGACTTGTCCTCAGTGCAAGATGACAATGCATCACCTGGAGAGTGGGTCCTTGCTACAGGACTACTTCCTGCTAACTCAGGGTAATGTTTCTGACTTGGAGACCTTTCTGATCCAAGGCAGCACCGGGACTGCCCAACTGGATTTGAGACTTGGCTACTATGTCCCTGAAGGTCTCATCAATGTTCCTCTCTGTCTGCCTCAGCTCTTCCAGGTCTGCTACTCTAGCCTCCAGAGATTGGACTCATTCTCTGAGAGCCAGGAGCTCTTTGCACTGGGTGCACACATATGATCTCTCACTGGCGGGTAAAAAATCATACTTGATGCAAAAGATGGGAAAGCCCCCCTCTTGCTGCTGGACTACTGCTTCATCTTAATTTTGTTGAGTTTCTATTTACATTTAGATTGCTAAGGGAGTTGGAATTAGAGAACTTTAAATTTATAGGTGTATTCACTAATTATTCTACTAGTGACCTACAAGAGGATGATTAAATTCTCGGTAAGGGCTGGTGCAATAATATGATTTGGAAATGAGACTGATTGATTTTTACTGAGAAAGTGTCTCTTGCCTAAAAATCAAGGGTTGTGTTAGTGGTGGGTTGGAGAGAAAGACAGACATTAGAATTAAATGCCTCTGGCCTACTTATTATCTCAGAAATGCACACCCTCTAAATATATCCTGCTATTAAACCTCTGTCCAAACTTTTTTAAGTCCAAGAATTTCCAAAACTATACTTACCAATCCTCTTCAACCACCATTAATTTGCTCTTCACTCAAAGGATTGAGAGTTTTGAGATTAGCAAATGAGCCTTCTGGTCTTCTTCTACAGCAAAGGGTGTGGGGCCTCTGGAAGCTGGGGCTGTGGAGTTTGAAACCTGGATTGCTTACTGTGACTTCTGGAGTCCACTCCCAGGGAATGCTGGGTGCAGTATGCAGATGAGCCTTCTGGCATCTACATTGAGTCCTGGAGAGGTGCCCATTTTACTTGGGTAAACATGCTTTCCCACATAAAAGTACATGACCTGTAAAACACACTCACCTTTACCTACACCAAGGCTGGAGAGGCTCCCATTTGATTTGGGTAAGCATGCTTTCCTACGTTAAAATGCATGAGCTGTAAAACACGCTCACCTTTACCTACACTAAGGCTGGAGAGGCTCCCATTTGATTTGGGTAAGCATGCTTTCCTACGTTAAAATGCATGAGCTGTAAAACACACTCACCTTTACCTACACCAAGGCTGGAGAGGCTCCCATTTGATTTGGGTAAGCATGCTTTCCCACGTTAAAATGCATGAGCTGTAAAACACGCTCACCTTTACCTACACCAAGGCTGGAGAGGCTCCCATTTGACTTGGGTAAACATGCTTTCCTACGTTAAAATGCATGAGCTGTAAAACACGCTCACCTTTACCTACACCAAGGCTGGAGAGGCTCCCATTTGATTTGGGTAAGCATGGTGTCCTACGTTAAAATGCATGAGCTGTAAAACACGTATATTTACCTACACTAAGGCTGGAGAGGCTCCCATTTGATTTGGGTAAGCATGGTGTCCTACGTTAAAATGCATGAGCTGTAAAACACGTATATTTACCTACACCAAGGCTGGAGAGGCTCCCATTTGATTTGGGTAAGCATGGTGTCCTACGTTAAAATGCATGAGCTGTAAAACACGTATATTTACCTACACCAAGGCTGGAGAGGCTCCCATTTGATTTGGGTAAGCATGCTTTCCTACGTTAAAATGCATGAGCTGTAAAACACACTCACCTTTTCCTACACCAAGGCTGGAGAGGCTCCCATTTGATTTGGGTAAGCATGCTTTCCTACGTTAAAATGCATGAGCTGTAAAACACGCTCACCTTTATCTACACTAAGGCTGGAGAGGCTCCCATTTGACTTGGATAAACTTGCTTTTCTACAAAAATCTTTTGAAGAATCCTCAGAATTTCTCCTTGTATTTTTTCTTTTGATTTTACTAAAGAAACCTTTTCTTGTTTCATTACAGAGTGAACACAGTACAGTGGTGCCTGAATTTGCTGATGGGAATTCACAATGTTGCAACTGATGTCCCAGCTTCCCGAATGGGATAGGAACTGATATGAATTTCTTCAGAACCATAAGAGTGCCTTTTATTTTTTTCACAAATTACAGTTCCATTTAGTAAAAGTATTTCTCCAATTCTGTGAATATGAAAAATTGTATGAGAACAGTGACCTAAATATGTAAATGTGATTATTGCAGGATTTTATCATTGGGAATTTCACATGCATATGTAGATGAGATGGATTCAGGGATGTTTACATGTCACAGTTGGGTTGTAAGTATGTGTAAATTGTAAACAAGGTGGAGATCGGTGTATAAGAAAAACCTTTATTGAAAATAGCCCTAAGGTGCTGAACTTAAGTGTTTCTTAGGGCTATTTTCAATAAAGATTTTTCTTATACACCGATCTCCACCTTGTTTACTGCTACACAGCAACCTTGGATCGGCTTCCGATTTGTTTTCTGGGTATGTTGCAGTCATGTGTTGGTTAGGGATGTGAATCGTTTTTTTACGATTAAAATTATCGTCCGATAATGTTAATATCGTCTTAAATCGTTATAGAACACAATACAATAGAAATTCTAACGATTTATCGTTAAAAATCGTTAAATCGTGTTAGTGCGCACTAACTCGAGTTAGTGCGCACTAACTGAAAATGATACAAATTGACACTTTCCAGGTCAGTAAAGGTCAGTTAGGAATGAATAAGTGTTCCTATTGGCTGGCTGCCCTCTTATCTATTGATGTTAACCAGGTTCCCACTGAGGTGATGGTTGGGGGGATGGGAAATGGAAATGGAAACTCAGGAACACTAACAGAAAATGATACAAATTATTGACACTATCCAGGTCAGTAAAGGTCAGTTAGGAATGAATATGTATTCCTATTGGCTGGCTGCCCTCTTATCTATTGATGTTATCAAGGTTCCAACTGAGGTGATGGTTGGGGGGATGGGAAATGGAAACTGTAGGTACTTGACAAAAAAAGTAATGTGATCAGTCAATATGACTAGAACCTGTGCCCTATTCCTGATACCAGGGGTGTTGTGATCTTCCTGCACTCAGTGCCCTATCCCTGATACCAGTCTGAGACAGCTCCCTCCCTGCATTACTAGTGAGAGGCTGGCTTCACAGACAGGGGGGAGCTGCCTGACCCTCACTCCTCCGGGGTATTGTGATCTTCCTGCACACAGTGCCCTATCCCTGATACCAGGGGTGCTGTGATCTTCCTGCATGCAGTGCCCTATCCCTAATACCAGGGGTGTTGTGATCTTCCTGCATGCAGTGCCCTATCCCTGATACCGGAATGTGTGCAAGAAGATCACAACACCCCCGGTATCAGGAATAGGGCACTGTGTGCAGGAAGATCACAACACCCCCGGTATCAGGAATAGGGCACTGTGTGCAAGAAGAGCACAACACCCCTGGTATTAGGGATAGGGCACTGTGTGCAGGAAGATCACAACACTCCTGGTATTAATAGGGATAGGGCACTGTGTACATGAAGATAACAACACCCCTGGTGCCAGGGTTAGGGCACTGTGTGCAAGAAGATCACAACACTCCTGGTATTAATAGGGATAGGGCACTGTGTGCAGGAAGATCACAACACCCCTGGTGTCAGGGTTAGGGCACTGTGTGCAGGAAGATCACAACACTCCTGGTATTAATAGGGATAGGGCACTGTGTGCAGGAAGATCACAACACCCCTGGTGCCAGGGTTAGGGCACTGTGTGCAGGAAGATCACAACACTCCTGGTATTAATAGGGATAGGGCACTGTGTACATGAAGATCACAACACCCCTGGTGCCAGGGTTAGGGCACTGTGTGCAAGAAGATCACAAAACTCCTGGTATTAATAGGGATAGGGCACTGTGTGCAGGAAGATCACAACACCCCTGGTGTCAGGGTTAGGGCACTGTGTGCAGGAAGATCACAACACTCCTGGTATTAATAGGGATAGGGCACTGTGTGCAGGAAGATCACAACACCCCTGGTGCCAGGGTTAGGGCACTGTGTGCAGGAAGATCACAACACTCCTGGTATTAATAGGGATAGGGCACTGTGTACATGAAGATCACAACACCCCTGGTGCCAGGGTTAGGGCACTGTGTGCAAGAAGATCACAACACTCCTGGTATTAATAGGGATAGGGCACTGTGTGCAGGAAGATCACAACACCCCTGTTGTCAGGGTTAGGGCACTGTGTGCAGGAAGATCACAACACTCCTGGTATTAATAGGGATAGGGCACTGTGTGCAGGAAGATCACAACACCCCTGGTGCCAGGGTTAGGGCACTGTGTGCAGGAAGATCACAACACT
This sequence comes from Rhinatrema bivittatum, assembly GCF_901001135.1. Taxonomy (NCBI): domain Eukaryota; kingdom Metazoa; phylum Chordata; class Amphibia; order Gymnophiona; family Rhinatrematidae; genus Rhinatrema; species Rhinatrema bivittatum. The sequence continues at coordinate 8,355,350 of NC_042615.1, forward strand.
CCTGGTATTAATAGGGATAGGGCACTGTGTGCAGGAAGATCACAACACCCCTGGTGTCCGGGTTAGGGCACTGTGTGCAGGAAGATCACAACACTCCTGGTATTAATAGGGATAGGTCACTGTGTGCAGGAAGATCACAATACCCCTGGTATCAGGGTTAGGGCACAAGTTCTAGTCACATTGACTGATCACATTACTTGTTTTGTCAAGCTACCAACTGTTTCCATTTCCCATCCCCCATATACTGTCAGTGGGAACCTTGTTAACATGAATAAATAAGAGGGCAGCCAATAGGAATACATATTCATTCCTAAACTGACCTTAACTGACCTGAAAAGTGTCAAATTGTATCATTTTCAGTTAGTGGGCAGTAACTCCCGTTAGTGCGCACTAATCGGAAAAAACGATTTTTAACGATTTTTTAACTAAAAAATCGTGCCTAACACGATTTTCTTGCCCTGCCACACGATTTCTATCGTTAAGACGATATGGAACACGATTCACATCCCTAGTGTTGGTGAGTTGGATGGTGGTGTGTCAAGGTGGCACAGGCCTTTGGTATTGGTGGGACAAATGCAGCTGTGTGTGTAGATAGGGTGATTGCCAGCTGGGATCCATCCCATGTGAACATGGGATGGATCCCAGCATGTATAGCTGGGGACAGTTGTAGGCATATGTAAATGGGATGGTTGCAGTTGTGTTGATGCTGGGATTTTTTTCTGTTATGTTCTGTACACTTATATGTCCCGTTTCTGCTATACTAGACTCAGCAGATATAAGTATACAATAAAAAAGAGAATAACAAAATAAAAAGAGATCCGAATTCAGCACCACTTAGCCAGATAAATTGAGACTTATCCAGCTAAGTGGCTTATTTCAATATGCATCCACATTTAGCAGTTGATACTTAACCAAATAACTATTTAACTGGCTAGATTGTTAGCTGGCTAAGTAGGGGAGAAGGAGGGAATGGGGGCATCTAGGGAGAAGCTACTTATCTGACTACCTTAGCCAGGTAAGGGACAATATTCAGCCTTATCTAGCTAAGTTAGACCTGCTATTTATTTATTTTTAAAAGTTACTTATATTCCACCACTTCCAAAAAAATGTGTTCAGTGTGTACACAAATTAATACAATATAATAACATCAAAACACAAAAATAATAATTACAAATTTAAATAAACATAAAATTTACATTCTTACATAAACAATCAAATTAACATACTAAGTCAGTCTGCCACCCCAAATGCTCCCTCAAAAATCACTTTCTGAACTTCTTTACATCCTGCTGCTGCCGAAGCTCAGCCGAAAATTTGTTCCGTTTAATGGCAGAAACTGAGGAGAAAGCTCTGGCTTTAGTTTGCACCCAATTGTACTTTTTAACCAGAGAGATGGCTAGTAAGCAAGAATTCGCTAACCTCAGTGGAAAGGAGTGGACAGTGGAGTGCCTCAGGGATCTGTATTGGGACCCTTACTTTTCAATATATTTATGAATGATCTGGAAAGAAATACGACGAGTGAGATAATCAAATTTACAGATGACACAAAATTGTTCAGAGTAGTTAAATCACAAGCAGATTGTGATAAATTGCAGGAAGTCCTTGTGAGACTGGAAAATTGGGCATCCAAATGGCAGATGAAATTTAATGTGGATATGTGCAAAGTGATGCATATAGGGAAAAATAACCCATGCTATAATTACACAATGTTGGGTTCCATATTAGGTGCTACAACCCAAGAAAGAGATCTAGGTGTCATAGTGGATAACACATTGAAATCGTCAGTTCAGTGTGCTGCGGCAGTCAAAAAAGCAAACAGAATGTTGGGAATTATTAGAAAGGGAATGATGAATAAAACGGAAAAAGTCATAATGCCTCTGTATCACTCCATGGTGAGACCACACCTTGAATACTGTGTACAATTCTGGTCGCCGCATCTCAAAAAAGATATAATTGTGATGGAGAAGGTACAGAGAAGGGCTACCAAAATGATAAGGGGAATGAACAACTCCCCTATGAGGAAAGACTAAAGAGGTTAGGACTTTTCAGCTTGAAGAAGAGACGACTGAGGGGGGATATTAGAGGTGTTTAAAATCATGAGAGGTCTAGAACGGGTAGATGTGAATTGGTTATTTACTCTTCCGGATAGTAGAAAGACTAGGGGGCACTCCATGAAGTTAGCATGGGGCACATTTAAAACTAATCGGAGAAAGTTCTTTTTTACTCAACGCACAATTAAACTCTGGAGTTTGTTGCCAGAGGATGTGGTTAGTGCAGTTAGTATAGCTGTGTTTAAAAAAAGGATGGGTGTTTAAAAAAAGGATTGGATGATTTCTTGGAGGAGAAGTCCATTACTTGCTATTAAGTTCACTTAGAGAATAGCCACTGCCATTAGCAATGGTTACATGGAATAGACTTAGTTTTTGGGTACTTGCCAGGTTCTTATGGCCTGGATTGGCTACTGTTGGAAACAGGATGCTGGGCTTGATGGACCCTTGGTCTGACCCAGTATGGCATTTTCTTATGTTCTTAATGATCGCCCTGGACTATACAAATGAAAGGAATTTCTTAAAGCACAAGGGAAAGCATAAGCTTGAAAACAATGGTTACCACCCTGAATTTCACTCTCCAATTAACAGGAAGCCAATATAATTTCCTCAAAACTGGGCTGACATGTGCCCTTTTAGGTAACCCAGTTAGGGCTCTATCAGTTACATTGTCTGCCATCCAGGAACCCAATGTATAATGTCCCACAATAGTCCAGATGACTTAGGACCAAGGCTTGTACTACTGATTAAAAATAAGCAGGAGATAACAAGCTTTTTAGCGGACGTACCAACCTAAGGCCTGGATTCACCTTTCTATCGCAGAATGGGGAATCCAGCGAAAATGGGGGGCGGGGGGTGAAGGGGGGGTTGGGCCTGTGAAAGACAGCAGCCATCACACCACCGTGGTGTTATCGCTGCCGGCTTTTGCACCCAATGGCGCCACCGAGAAAGGCGACGTAACCTGAATGAGAAAAGCTGGAAAGCTATGAGCACAAATGCTCATAGTTTGGGCAATAAAATCCCAGATCTACAAGCCCTAATGGTAGAGACAGACTTGGACGTTGTTGCTGTCACGGAGACGTGGTTCACGGAATCTCACGATTGGGATATGGCAATACCGGGCTGTAACTTATTAAGGAAGGAAAGAGAGGACAGGAAAAGGAGAGGAGTGGCTCTTTATGTCAGAAACAATATCCAAGTAAGTGAGCTAAAGGAAGATGGGGCAAAGAAGAAGCACTATGGGCCGACCTAAAAAAAGATGATGGGGCATCCATTTTTATTGGAGTGGTTTACAGGCCTCCAAATCAAATGGAAGAGCTTGACAGAGATCTGGTTGAAGACATCCAAAAGATTTATTTATTTATTTATTTAGGGTTTTTATATACCGGCATTCGAGAACGCAGTCCCATCATGCTGGTTCACATTAAAACAAGTGTGCATCGTAAACAAAACTAAAACAATGGTGCGGAAAAAGGCAGTTACAAATAACAGGGAGATTAGAACTTGGCAGAGAGAGAAGAGAAAGGACAGGTTTTTAATTCAAACATGGGAAAGAAAGATGGGAAAGAAAGGAGAAGTGGTGATTGTTGGAGATGTTAATATGCAGGATGTAGACTGGAGAATCCCTTCTGCAGAATGTAACAAAAATAGAGAGATAGTGGATGCCCTGCAAGGGGCTCTGTTCAAACAAATGGTAATGGAACCCACGAGGGAGGGAGCTATACTCGATTTAGTGCGCACCAATGGAGATAATGTCTCTAATGTCCAGGTGGGTGCCCACCTCAGACCAGTGATCATCAAACGGTATGGTTTCATATCTCAAATAGGATACGGAGAAGAAGCATGAAGACCCGAGTTTTCATGTTCAAAAACATGGACTTTGATGAAATGGGGAAGAACCTGGAGGGAGAACTAAAAGGCTGGAGAACAAGAGATGTGGAACAACAATGGATCAAACTAAAAGGAGCAATTACCAAGGCAACTAATCTATATGTTAGAAAAGTAAAGAAAAGCAAAAGGAAAATGAAACCTATCTGGTTCTCGAAGGAGGTGGCTGACAACATAAAGGCTAAAAGAACAGCGTTCAAGAAATATAAAGGATCCCAAAGGGAGGAGCCCAAGGAAGAATATCTGCTGGAACTGAGGGACAAAAAGAAAATAATCAAGTTGGCAAAAAGTCAAATGGAAGAAAGGATTGCCAAAGAGATAAAGTGAGATGACAAAACATTTTTCAGATACATCAGAGAAAGGAGAAAAGTCCAAAGTGGTATAGTGAAATTGAAAGGTGGAAAGGATCAATGTGTGGAGAGAGACGAAGAAATGGCAGAAATATTAAACGAATACTTCAGCTCTGTGTTCACTAAAGAAGACCCTGGAGAAGGACCATCTCTACACAACAAGAAACTGGAAGGAAGTGGAATAGATGAAAATCCTTTTACAGTAGAAAATGTGTGGGAAGAGCTAAAGAACCTGAAAGTGGACAAAGCCATGGGGCCTGATGGGATTCATCCAAGGATACTGAGGGAGCTCAGAGATGTGCTGGCGAGTCAGCTGCGTGACCTGTTCAATAGATCCCTAGAAATGGGAGTGGTGCCGAGTGATTGGAGAAGAGCGGTGGTGGTCCTGCTTCACAAGAGAGGGAGCAGAGAGGAGGCTGGAAACTACATGCTGGTTAGCCTCACCTCGGTGGTAAGAAAAGTAATGGAGTCGCTGCTGAAAGAAAGAATATTGAACCATCTACAGTTGTAAGAATTGCTGGACCAGAGGCAGCATGGATTCACCAGGGGAAGGTCCTGTCAGACAAATCTGATTGACTTTTTTGATTGAGTGACTAGGGAATTAGATCGAGGAAGAGCGTTTGATGTTATCTACTTGGATTTTAGCAAAGCTTTTGATACAGTCCTGTTCAATATCTTTGTGAGCGACATTCCAGATGGGACAGAAGGTAAGGTCTGTCTTTTTGCGGATGATACTAAGATTTGCAACAGAGTGGACATGCTGCAAGGAGTGGAGAGAATGAGACGGGATTTAAGGAAGCTGGAAGAGTGGTCGAAGATATGGCAGCTGAGATTCAATGCCAAGAAGTGCAGAGTCATGCATATGGGATGTGGAAATCCGAAAGAACTGTATTTGATGGGAGGTGAAGGGCTGATGTGCACGGAGCAGGAGAGAGACCTTGGGGTGATAGTGTCTAATGATCTGAAGTCGGTGAAACAATGTGACAAGGTGATAGCTAAAGCCAGAAAAATGCTGGGCTGCATAGAGAGAGGAATATCTAGTAAGAGAAAGGAAGTGATGATCCCCTTGTACAGGGCCTTGGTGAATGGTGAGGCCTCACCTGGAGTACTGTGTTCAGTTCTGGAGACCATTTCTCCAAAGGGACAGAGACAGGAGGCGGTCCAGAGAAGGGCGACCAAAAAGGTGGATGGTCTTCATAAAATGACTTATGAGGAGAGATTGAAGAACCTAAATATGTACTCCCTGGAGGAGAAAAGGAGCAGGGGTGATATGATACAGACTTTCAGATACTTGAAAGGTTTTAATTATCCATGGTCAAGAAGAAACATTTTCCGTTGGAAAAAAATCAGTAGAACAAGGGGACATGATTTGAAGCTCCAGGGAGGAAGGCTCAGAACCAATGTCAGGAAGTATTTCTTCACAGAGAGGGTGGTGGATGCCTGGAATGCCCTTCTGGAGGAAGTGGTGAAGACTAAAACTGAGAAGGATTTCAAAGGGGCATGGTATAAACACTGTGGATCCATAAAGGCTAGAGGATGGGAATGAAGAGAAGAGCCATGGGGGTGGAGTACTGGAATGGAGGCTACTACCTGATGATTACTACCCTTACTTAATAAGCCTTCACAACTCCAACATTGCTCTCTGCTTCAACGGCAAGGGGAAATGTTGAAAAGGGGATTTGCATTCAGACAACCACCAACAAGGACTGAACTTCACAATCTGGGTAAACAAATAAGAGTGGGGGTAGCTTGCTTATTACGGCGGTTACCACCCTAAACCAATTAAGCCTGATCCATCACTTTGAATACATATATAGCACTGCTCTTTGCTTCAACAGTAGGGGGAAATGTGGAAACAGGTTTTACATTCAGACAACATCTAACAAGGCATTGATCTGTGCAGTCTGGGTAACCAAGCATCGGGGTAACCAAGCTTGATGCGGCGGTTACTACCCTTCACCATTAAGCCTTATGTTCACCTTTGATGCAACTCCAACATTACTCTCTACATCAATGACAGGGGATGGCAGGAAATTTGAATCAAACAATTACCAACAAGGGCCCTGAACTTGGTGGCTGATGAAACAGATAAGTATGGGAAAATAAGTGTGGGAGCTTGCTGGGCACACTGGATGGGCCGATTGGTCTTTTTCTTCATTTCTATGTCTCTGTCTTACCTTATCACCGCCAGTGAAGACATCGCGGAGTCTGCCTCCTCGTCGCCTCGACTCCGCCCCTAGCAAGCTATCACATGTGAAAAGGGACTTTTCATATGTGAAATTGCTGAAGTGATCAATTTTCCTTCTCACAATGGTGTTATTACAAAGACTGTGAGTTCATTGCATAAAGATTATAATTTTCAAAAGTTACTTGTAAACCGTAGAGGAATAAAAGCTTCCTTGCTCACTGTGCTGTCTCTGCTCCAAGACACAGTTATATAATGCACAATGATATTCCTGTTGTATGTGCACTGCCAACACACCAGTCACAGCATACACATTCTCAGTTACCAAACAAGGATAGTTTCCTTGGAGAGTTGTCTGCTAAGGTAACTCATTAAGCATATCTAAAAGTGTCTCCCAAAGCGTTAAAATTTCCCAATGCTGAAGTATTTAGGCACGAAACTCATGCCTGCATCAGATTACTGTCTGTGCTCTATAATGAGACATATAAATAAAATATCATAACCCCCCCTCCCCTCAAAAAAACCCCCAAAGACCTCAGGCCAAAATCCCAGTTAAAACCCCAAAAGATAACTCACCATATTTACCAATAAAACTACTCCATGCCAGTATGGCAAACTGCCTCCCATCTACTAACTTACCCTCCTCTTATTTAAATGGCCCTCTTATCCAGTCACAGGGCATGTCGAGGTAACACTGCTGCATGAGGAACTTATTACTATAACTCAACTACGATGCATATCGGACCTGATAGAAGCCTATTCAGATGGTTTACAAGTAACTTTTGAAAATTATAATCTTTATGCAATGCACTCACAGTCTTCGTAATAACACCATTGTTACAAGGAAAAGCGATCACTTCAGCACTTGTTTTTGAACACTTTGACATTTTGGATGTTCATTTCAACATTTTATTTCTCTTGATTACAACCTCGATGACATTTAATTATGCCGATTTCTTTTCTCAATGGATACAAGTTAAGTGCCCTTTAACCTCTTTGTTTTTGGGACAATAAGTTGATCTTCTGATTGGTTGCCTTGGAACTCATTGTCTTTTCCAAAGATTGTTGCTATAGGGGTTGCTATTTATTTTAGGGTATTGGGGATTGTGTGATTTGTTTGAGTGCTGGGTACATTAAATTTCATGGACAATTTTGTATCTAATAAATTTGTTGGCTGAAATTAAGTAAGCTATGATATAATTAAGAAAGTTGTGATATAATAAAGATTTAAAGGTAAAATTTTACATATTCATGAGATTGTATTATAAAAGGTCTCAGATTATGCTGTTCTAGGTGTGTTTGGTATTACTTGCATTCATGTATAGACAGGATGAATGCAGGTATATATAATTGTGTTTGTTGCACGCACGTTTAGTTTGGATTAAGAACACAAGAACATAAGAAAATGCCATACTGGGTCAGACCAAGGGTCCATCAAGCCCAGCATCCTGTTTCCAACAGTGGCCAATCCAGGCCATAAGAACCTGGCAAGTACCCAAAAACTAAGTCTATTCCATGTTACCATTGCTAATGGTAGTGGCTATTCTCTAAGTGAACTTAATAGCAGGTAATGGATTTCTCCTCCAAGAACTTATCCAATCCTTTTTTAAACACAGCTACACTAACTGCACTAACCACATCCTCTGGCAACAAATTCCAGAGTTTAATTGTGCGCTGAGTAAAAAAGAACTTTCTCCGATTAGTTTTAAATGTGCCCCATGCTAACTTCATGGAGTGCCCCCTAGTCTTTCTACTATCCGAAAGAATAAATAACAGATTCACATCTACCCGTTCTAGACCTCTCATGATTTTAAACATCTCTATCATATCCCCCCTCAGTCGACTCTTCTCCAAGCTGAAAAATCCTAACCTCTTTAGTCTCTCCTCATAGGGGAGCTGTTCCATTCCCTTATCATTTTGGTAGCCCTTCTCTGTACCTTCTCCATCGCAATTATATTTTTTTTGAGATGCGGCAACCAGAATTGTACACAGTATTCAAGGTGCGGTCTCACCATGGAGAGATACAGAGGCATTATGACACTTTCAGTTTTATTCACCATTCCCTTTCTAATAATTCCCAACATTTGTTTGCTTTTTTGACGACCACAGCACACTGAACCAACGATTTCAATGTGTTATCCACTATGACACCTAGATCTCTTTCTTGGGTTGTAGCACCTAATATGGAACCTAACATTGTGTAACTATAGCATGGGTTATTTTTCCCTATATGCATCACCTTGCACTTATCCACATTAAATTTCATCTGCCATTTGGATGCCCAATTTTTAAGTCTCACAAGGTCTTCCTGCAAATTATCACAATCTGCTTGTGATTTAACTACTCTGAACAATTTTGTGTCATCTGCAAATTTGATTATCTCACGCGTCGTATTTCTTTCCAGATCATTTATAAATATATTGAAAAGTAAGGGTCCCAATACAGATCCCTGAGGCACTCCACTGTCCACTCCCTTCCACTGAGAAAATTGTCCATTTAATCCTACTCTCTGTTTCCTGTCTTTTAGCCAGTTTTGCAATCCACGAAAGGACATCGCCACCTATCCTATGACTTTTTACTTTTCCTAGAAGCCTCTCATGAGGAACTTTGTCAAACGCCTTCTGAAAATCCAAGTATACTATATCTACCGGTTCACCTTTATCCACATGTTTATTAACTCCTTCAAAAAAGTGAAGCAGATTTGTGAGGCAAGACTTGCCCTGGGTAAAGCCATGCTGACTTTGTTCCATTAAACCATGTCTTTCTATATGTTCTGTGATTTTGATGTTTAGAACACTTTCCACTATTTTTCCTGGCACTGAAGTCAGGCTAACCGGTCTGTAGTTTCCCGGATCGCCCCTGGAGCCCTTTTTAAATATTGGGGTTACATTTGCTATCCTCCAGTCTTCAGGTACAATGGATGATTTTAATGATAGGTTACAAAATTTTACTAATAGGTCTGAAATTTCATTTTTTGGTTCCTTCAGAACTCTGGGGTGTATACCATCCATTCCAGGTGATTTACTACTCTTCAGTTTGTCAATCAGGGCTACCACATCTTCTAGGTTCACCGTGATTTGATTCAGTCCATCTGAATCATTACCCATGAAAACCTTCTCCATTACGGGTACCTCCCCAACATCCTCTTCAATAAACACCAAAGCAAAGAAATCATTTAATCTTTCCGCGATGGCCTTATCTTCTCTAAGTGCCCCTTTAACCCCTCGATCATCTAACGGTCCAACTGACTCCCTCACAGGCTTTCTGCTTTGGATATATTTAAAATAGTTTTTACTGTGAGTTTTTGCCTCTACAGCCAACTTCTTTTCAAATTCTCTCTTAGCCTGTCTTATCAATGTCTTACATTAACTTGCCAACGTTTATGCTTTATCCTATTTTCTTCTGTTGGATCCTTCTTCCAATTTTTGAATGAAGATCTTTTGGCTAAAATAGCTTCTTTCACCTCCTCTTTTAACCATGCCGGTAATCATTTTGCCTTCTTTCCACCTTTCTTAATATGTGGAATACAGATGTGTAGACGTGTAGATGGGACAATTGCAGTTATATATAATTGGGTTTGTTGCTCGCACATTTAGTTTGGGTTGTTGCAGGCATGTAGATGGGACAGTTACAGGTATATATAGTTGGGTTTGTCCAGGCTTGTTTTGTTGGGATTGTTACAGATGTATGTAGATGGGATGGATACAGGCTTGTGTTGTTAGGATAGTGTGGGTTACTGAGTGTTGAATGCTGTATGTTTATTATTTTGTTTTTAAATTGTATGTTTTGTTTGATGTATTATAAATTGCCTTGAGATTCATTGTAAGGTGAAAAATATATGCAATGATAATGGTATTGTGCAGTGTATGCAAGCTATCATTGACATTACATTCATAAAACATGTTAAAAGTGAATAATGTTCCTAAAATGTTCTTATATACACCAATAAAGCTCATCTTTCATGTTTTATGTGGAGATTCTGAGTTTTTCAAGACAGGAGGAAGACAATATTTGAGGAAGAAGACAATATGGGGTAGATTTTCAAATACCGTGAATAGGCGTACTTTTGTTGGTGCTCCAGGCGCAAACAAAAGTACGCTGGATTTTAGTAGATACGCGCGGAGCCGCGCGTATCTGCTAAAAAACCTGGATCGGCGCGCGCAAGGCTATTGATTTTGTATAGCCGGCACGCGCCGAGCCGCGCAGCCTACCCCCGTTCCCTCCAAGGCCGCTCCGAAATCGGAGCGGCCTTGGAGGGAATCCTCTAACGCCCTCCCCTCACCTTCCCCTCCCTTCCTCTACCTAACCCACCCGCCCGGCCCTGTCTACCCCCCCCCCCTTACCTTTCTCCGGGGATTTACGCCTCCCGGAGGGAGAAGTAAATCCCCGCGCGCCAGCAGGCCTGTTGCGCACCGGGACGCGACCTGGGGGCGGGTACGGAGGGTGCAGCCAAGCCCCCGTACCCGCCCCCAAAACGCTGCCGACATGCCCCCTAAACGCCGCGACGACCGGGCCCACCCCGACACGCCCCCCTCGGAGAACCCCGGGACTTGTGCGAGTCCCGGGGCTCTGCGCGCGCCGGTAGGCCTATGTAAAATAGGCTCACCGGCGCGCAGGGCCCTGCTCGCCTAAATCTGCCCGGTTTTGGGCGGATTTAGGCGATTTGAATGATAGCCAACTAGATTTGAATGAATCTAGTTGGCTATCTAAGGAGTTACCTGGCTAAATCCTCATTGGTGAAAATTGCACCCTCTGAGCAGCTAGATTAAATGGGCTGTCCTGGGATGGAGGGAAAATTTGTGCAAAGACTGATTTTCAAGCACAGAATTAGCAGGTGCAATGTTCATCAGTGATTTTGTACCCATCAATCTCATAGCTAATGTTTGAAGAGAAACTGCCAGTGTAGCTTCTCATTGAAAACCTACAAGCAATGCAGGTACAAAAAGTATCCATTGACCTCGCATCTGCACAGATTATTCTGAATTGCCCCCATATTAATAATCAGAATGTCATGGGGTTGGTTTATATGTAACTTGTTAAATCTAGGATTTGCTGAATGGGAGAAGTGCAGTTCAAGGAACAACGAGGCAGGTATAACCTGTACTAGAAGGGTAAACAGGAAGAACACCAAATTCATGTACTTTAGTTGATTTTGCTATCATGAATGAACTCGTAAACCAACTAAGTGTTTCCAGGTGCCTCATGACTCTCATACTGGTGAAGAACCAATACATCAGTGTCATCAGACCATAAGCCTCACTCTTGATACTGATAATGAAACCATTTGGTGTTTCATAATGTAACAGGGGACGGAGAGTTTTCTTAGCCATGTGGAATATTAGATGGCTGAAGAGGCAAGAATACAAGTCAAAGTGCAGAGAGTGGTGATATGGCTGCATAGGGCTTTCAGGAAGGCTGGAGAAACCTACATGGAATAACTATGTTTACAAAACTAACATGAGAGGCTTTAGGTGAATTTTGTATTCAAAAAGGTGAGTATGAAATAAAAATAATAAATAGGCTCCAGCTCAATGGGTGCTGTGCCTGCTTGAGCACCACCAATATCAGATCTGCCTCCCATGTCACTTGTTCAGTCTCTCATCTGTTAGCTGCTGAAGAGTTAATACAGAAGGCAGATCTGACACTAGTGGTCCTCAACTGCCCGCAGCACCCACAAAACTGACAGAAGTACTACTGAATCAGACTTCCAAGCCTGCATGGAACAGGCGAGATTGCAAGCCTAACATCAGGGCTACAGCTGTGTCAGGCTTCCATGAAGGCTGGAGGAACCTGCACGGAGGTTACAAACCTAACATGAATTAGCATGGAATGACCGAGTGTTTGGAAAGTAATTTCAACAGGTTTCAGATCTGTTTGTATTAGCAGAAAAAGTAGGTGATAAGACATAAAAGGCTACCTAGCTGTTAGATTAAGCAGGGGACTTGTACATCTAGAGCTGGTACCATTTTGTTCTTACAGAGAATCCACTATGCCTGTGAATTGTGTTTAATTTATTCAGCTATTTACCAATACTGCATGCATGTCAGGGAACTGCCAGTCTGCAAGTAGAGGGTTACAGCTGCAAGATCTCCCTAGCATGCAGAATCTCCACGGTCAGTCAGCTGAGAGTGACATTTGTGGTAGCCAATCAGGATGCTGCCTGTGGCAAAGGGCCAATTAGCTAAGGAGACAGTGTACTGAGATGGAAAGAGGGGGAGAGAGACAGAAGCTATGCCATGACCCTGCTTCCAGCTGTGAGAGAGATTGTGGTTTTCCTCCTATCATTTGGTTTGTGTACAGAGAACATTTTCAGCTCAGTCACTTAATTTTTCTCAGTGATTTATTTAATTATTAGTTTCTTCATGTAATTAATTCATTCGTTTTCCACTAAAGCCAGTGGGAGAAGCAATGCATAGTATTTGGGGCTCAAAATTTGGGTTTTTTTTATTCAAGGGGATCTTTGCAAGCCGCCTAAGGGTGTTTAACATGTGGTCAATGCCTTGCGGTAGCAATAATATGCAGTATTATAAATATTGTACATTGTTTTGCTTCCAATACACCAAAATCGAAATGAGCTGCATTGCATCCAAATACTTTGCAAATGCATGCAAAGCAGCTCATTACTAGGCAATTTCATTGCACTGCTTGCCTGAAAATCACAAGTCACATTATTTTCTTGAAAGCTACAGCTCTGCAGTTCTAGCTAAATTTCCCTGGGAGCATCGAGACACAAAACATACCCCGATGCTCCCAAGGCAGTGAATCAAAGGGCTTGGAGTGGCCTGAAATCCCCCCCCCCCCCAACTGTAACAAAACCCCAGGGGTCTTGTGAGAGACCCTCCTGTCCCACCCTCCATTGCCTTTAGAGGCAGCCAAAAGCAAGAACATGTAAAAGAAATATTTTTAAAATGCACGACGTGAGTCCTTACCCTCCCTTCCCAATTCCCTCCCCCAGTCTCCCTCCCCCAGCCTCCAGACCCTCCCAAGCCCCCCAATTCATATAACATACTGGTGGCCTAGTTGGGCTCAGAGAATCTCATAGACTCCAGGCCCTGTGTTGTCCCTGAGAAAATGGTGCTGGCCAGCCAGTTATCATCTTTGTCTATATCTTAGGGGAGTATTTTTAAATAAATAACTAAATCTGCTCCATGGTGGGCAGCTGCTGATGGGGGTTGGGTGCTGCTTGCCTGTCACCTCGCTGGAGGAAGAGGCAAGAGTTCAGTTAAGGAGACAGACTTTCCCTCTTCTAGTACTTAACTGCTGCTTCTTTCACCTGGTCATTGACATCTAACAGGCCAATGAAGGGGGAACACAGCAAGCAGAAAGACTAGCACCAACACACTGAGGAACCATGATAATGGCAAGAACACCACAAGGAGTTAAGTGAGGCAGAGTGGCAGAAAGCTGATAGGGGTAAGACAAGCTGGCAGAGCTGAGGTAGTCTGGTCCCTGTGGTTTTGATAGGGGCAAGACAGGCTGGCCCAGAAGAGAGTTTCCTTTCCTTTGTGCAGGAAAGGGCTCCCTAGAACAGGTTCACCCCTAGAGTGGGGTGTTTCCGTTGGCGTCTAGTGAATACCCAGAAGCTACTGACTGTACTTATGCACTTCAGCTGATGACAAAGGAACTTGAAGAGCTCTCAGAAATAAGAAAACTCCTATTCATGTCCAAATCTACAATATCAACCTATGTTGACTTTGTAGCCTACAGTGCCTCTGTAAACAATGGGAACACAGAGGATGAACTAGAGTACAACTACCACCAGTTTTCTATAGCACTAGAAACATTAATGTGGCAACTAAAAATCATCTAGGGAAAATGGCCCATATTATGAAGATCATGAAAACTACATCCTAGCTCCAAGCTGGACAGACAAGCACAGCCTTAGAGGCCCGGACAGACAGGCAAAGCAGTCAAGGACACAGGTCAATCCCACATAGGGACATAAGGCCTGGACGGACAGGCAAAGCAATTGAGGTCACACACTTGTAGGAACAGAAGGCCTGGATGGACAGGCACAGCAGTCGAGGACAGAGGTCAATCCCACCTAAGGACATAAGGGCTGGACAAACAGGCAAAGCAATTGAGGTCAAACACTTGTAGGAACAGAAGGCCTGGACGAACAGGCACAGCAGTCGAGGACAGAGGTCAATCCCACCTAGGGATATAAGGCCTGCACAAACAGGCACAGCAGTCAAGAACAGAGGTCAATCCCACCTAGGGACATAAGGCCTGAACGAACAGGGCACAGTAATAGAGGACAGAGGTTAATCCCACCTAGGAACACAAGCCCTGGATGGACAGGCACAGCAGGTTTTTTTCTTTATTTCTTTATTTTGCTATTTTCAAATGTTTCCAGCACTTCATAGTCGATTACACTCACGTACTGTAGGTATTTCCCTATCCCCAGAGGGCTTACAATCTAAGTCAAACCCTTGTAGGAACACAAGGCCTGGACGGACAGGCAAAGCAATCAAGGTCAAACACTTGCAGGAACATAAGGCTGGGACGGACAGGCACAGCAGTCGAGGACAGAGGTCAATCCAACCTAGGGACATAAAGCCCAGACGAACAGGCAGAGCAATTGAGGTCAAACACTTGTAGGAACACAAGGCCCAGACAGACAGGCAATGCAGTCGAGGACAGAGGTCAATCACACCTAGGGACATAAGGCCTGGACAAACAGGCACAGCAGTCGAGGTCAAACACTTGTAGGAACATAAGGCCTGGGCAGTGGATGGTCAGGCACAGCGTTTGAGGTCAGGTACATGTGCTGCAGTGCTTATATTATCTGGAGCATAGGAGGCAGTTGGAGCTGCTGCATGGCTTTGAATTGCTTTTATTCATAGAAACATAGAAACATAGAAATGACGGCAGAAGAAGACCAAATGGCCCATCTAGTCTGCCCAGCAAGCTTCACACATATTTTCTCTCATACTTATCTGTTTCTCTTAGCTCTTGGTTCTATTTCCCTTCCACCCCCACCTTTAATGTAGAGAGCAGTGATGGAGCTGCATCCAAGTGAAATATCTAGCTTGATTCGTTAGGGGTAGTAGTAGTAGCCGCCGCAATAAGCAAGCTGCACCCATGCTTATTTGTTTTACCCAGACTATGTTATTAGCCCTTATTGGTTGTTTTTCTTCTCCCCTGCCGTTGAAGCAGGGAGCTATGCTGGATATGCGTGAAGTATCAGTTTTTCTTCTCCCCTGCCGTTGAAGCAGAGAGCCATGCTGGATGTGCATCGAAAGTGAAGTATCAGGCACATTTGGTTTGGGCTGGTAACCGCCGTAACAAGCCAGCTACTCCCCGCTTTGTGAGTGCGAACCCTCTTTTCTTCTCCCCTGCCATTGAAGCAGAGAGCTCTGCTGGATGTGTGAAGTATCAGTTTTTCTTCTCCCCTGCCGTTGAATCAGAGAACTTTGCTGTATATGCATTGAAAGTGAAGTATCAGGCTTATTTGATTTGGGGTAGTAACCGCCGTAACAAGCCAGCTACTCCCCTCTTTGTGAGTGTGAATCCTTTTTTTCCACATTTCCTCTTGCTGTTGAAGCTTAGAGCGATGTTGGAGTCACCGTAAGCCTGTGTATGTTTATTTAATAAGGGTATTGACTCCAGGCAGTAGCCATCATTCTGGCGAGTCACCCACTCTTCATTGGCAGCCTCTTGACTTTATGGATCCACAGTGTTTATTCCACGCCCCTTTGAAGTCCTTCACAGTTCTGGTCATCACCACATCCTCCGGAAGGGCATTCCAGGCATCCACCACCCTCTCCGTGAAGAAATACTTCCTGACATTGGTTCTGAATCTTCCTCCCTGGAGCTTCAAATCGTGACCCCTGGTTCTGCTGATTTTTTTCCTTCGGAAAAGGTTTGCCGTTGTCTTTTGATCATTAACACCTTTCAAGTATCTGAAAGTCTGTATTATATCACCTCTGCTCCTCCTTTCCTCCAGGGTGTACATATTTAGATTCTTCAATCTCTCCTCGTACGTCATCCGATGAAGATCCTCCACCTTCCTGGTCGCCCTTCTCTGTACCGCCTCCATCTTGTCTTTGTCTTTTTGAAGGTACGGTCTCCAGAACTGAACACAGTACTCCAGGTGAGGCCTCACCAAGGACCTGTACAAGGGAATAATCACTTCCCTTTTCTTACTCGATATTCCTCTCTCTATACAGCCCAGCATTCTTCTGGCTTTAGCTATCGCCTTGTCGCATTGTTTCGCCGACTTCAGATCATTAGACACCATCACCCCAAGGTCCCTCTTCTGCTCTGTGCACATCAGCCTTTCCCCCCCCCATCGAATACAGTTCATTCGGATTTCCACTCCCCATATGCATGACTTTGCACTTCTTGGCATTGAATCTCAGCTGCCATATCTTCGACCACTCTTCCAGTTTCCTTAGATCCCGTCTCATTCTCTCCACTCCTTCCGGCGTGTCCACTCTGTTGCAGATCTTAGTGTCATCCGCAAAAAGACAAACCTTACCTTCTATCCCGTCCGCAATGTCGCTCACAAAGATATTGAACAGGACCGGTCCCAACACCGATCCTTGCGGTACACCACTTAAAACCGCTCTCTCTTCAGAGAAGGTTCCATTTACCATCACACGTTGTCTTCTGTCCGTCAACCAATTTGCAATCCAGGTCACCACCTCGGCACTCACTCCCAAGCTTCTCGTTTTATTCACCAGTCTCCTGTGCGGAACCGTATCAAAAGCTTTGCTGAAATCCAAGTATATGATATCGAGTGCTCTTCCTCTATCCAATTCCTTGGTTACCCAGTCAAAAAAGTCAATCAGATTTGTCTGACAGGATCTTCCTCTGGTGAATCCATGCTGCCTCTGGTCCATCAATTCTCCGGACTGTAGATAGTTCACTATTCTCTCTTTCAACAGTGACTCCATTACTTTTCCCACCACTGAAGTGAGGCTAACTGGTCTGTAGTTACCAGCCTCCTCTCTGTTCCCACTCTTGTGAAGAGGGACCACCACCGCTCTTCTCCAATCACTCGGCACCACTCCCGTTTCTAGGGATCTATTGAACAGGTCGCACAGCGGTCCCGCCAGCACATCTCTGAGCTCCCTCAGTATCCTTGGATGAATCCCATCAGGCCCCATGGCTTTGTCCACTTTCAGATTCTTTAGCTCTTCCCATACATTATCTACTGTAAATGGATTTTCCTCTGTTCCGCTTCCCTCCAGTTTCTTGTTGTGTAGAGATGGTCCTTCTCCAGGGTCTTCTTTAGTGAACACAGAGCTGAAGTATTCGTTTAATATTTCTGCCATTTCTTCGTCTCCCTCCACACATTGATCATTTCCACCTTTCAATTTCACTATACCACTTTGGACTTTTCTCTGCCATCTGCCAGTATTCATCTTGCCATTCACAGGGAAAATTTGGAAACCCAAGCAAAGGCAGGTTTACTTTTAAAAACACTAGCATTTCCATAATCTCTGGTGCCAGCCTGGAGCGGTGAGGGCTCATGATATCCCCTGTCATTGAAAATACACGTTCACTGGGCACACTTGTTGGTGGACATGACAGATATCGCTGAGCCACTTTGGCTAGGTGTGGCCAGACAGTGGACTTGTGTGTCCAATATGCCAGCGGATCTGTCTGCATGTTCTCTATCGGCTCTGAGAGATACCGTGTCACTGAGAGCTGTGCTGGTGTCTCCTTTGCTTGGGCGGGCTGAGAGTCACTCATGCCAACTGCTTTCTCTCTCGTCCGTTGCACAAAAGATGAATCTTTATAGGCAACATGCCTTGGGCGTTCTGACATGGAGGAGGAGGTACTATCTGTCACTGACACAGTGCTACTCCTGCTTGGGCTAGCAGCACAACTCTCTGAAGTGCCCGCTGTTTCCACCTCTGCTTGAAGCCTAATCTGTCTCTGCCTATGGGACTCCTGTTCACGGACTTTTGCTAACAGCAGGTCCTTCAGCAATAAGAGACAATCGTACTGTAGGGCGAGTTTCCCTTTCACACGAGGATCACAGACTGAGGCAAGCATGTATGTGCGGTTGTCTGTTAAAGGCCTTAATCTCTCTTTCACCTGCTGCTGCAAAACATCCAGACAATACAGCACCTCAACTGTCATTCCCTCTTCCTGTTTAAAGGCCTCCAAACGTTCATCCAGGAGATGAACTATAGGGATGATGTCAGCCAAGGTGGCACTTCTGGAACTCAGCTCCGTGACATCCTTGAAGGGCTGCAGGATTTTTACCAGCTGACTCATGACTAACCAATCATGATGCCCTAGTGGATTCTGCACACCTATGTCCATTGTACCAGAAAGTTCATGAAGGGGTGTCTGCAGCTCCACTAACCTCTCCAGCATCATAAAGGTGGAATTCCATCGGGTGGCAATCTCTTGAATGAGACGCTTGTGAGGCATCTCCAAATCAGTCTGCTTTTGTCGGAGGACCTGCCCCGCCTTGACACTTCTGTGGAAGTGCGCTGCTATGTTCCTGCACGTCTGTATTAACCTATGCAGGTATTCATTCTCTTTGTCATTGGAATCCAACCCCAGAGCTGACTTCACTACCAGGTGCAGAGTGTGTGCAAAACATCGGATGTTCTTAAAGCACCCATCGTTTATTGCCTTAACCATGTTTGCACCATTGTCTGTGACAAAGAACTCTGCCTGAGTTTTTCTGTCTCGCTGGTATAATTAGAAGGTGTTTCCCTATCTAAACATTTAAAATCTAAACTCACACACTCATTCATCAATCACACATCATATAAAAACATCTACATACACAAATGATGTTCAATGGTTAATAGTTACAATTGATTACAAGCAATATAACAATATCAGGTATATTATTGTTTTTATATCCAAACCCTTCTCTATCTGTCCAACAAAGGATCTCCTTGTTTCGCCTGAACAATCAGGCTTCCTCAGGGACTAACAATATCCTGTAGCTGGTCCGTCAGCTGGGTGTGCAGTAAAGCCCACCTCCACCCTGATACTTCTTCAGTAATAGAGCTGCTGGCTGCCCCTGCCTCAGCCATGTCCCACCAGTGTGCTGTCTGAGAGAGGTAAGAGTGTGCAGCTTTCATGGCGGTCCAGATATCGCAGGTGAAATGTACTCTTCCCTCTGCCTTAGCTAGCAGCGCTTGCATGCGACTGCGACACTGCTTGTACAGTCTGAGGATGACCTTTCTACTAAATGTGGTTCTGGAGGGGACTTTTTCATTTGGAAGTACAACTTTCAGAAAACGCTTGTAACCCACATTCTCCACTAACTGCAAAGGCTGGTCATCAAGGGCAATCATTTCCCCAATGGTCCTGGTTACAATGTTTGAGGCTGCCTGCCTCCTACCCCGGGATAGCATTACCGCACTCCACCCCATTTCCTCTATGGTGGATTGTCGCTTCTGCCACATGTCAGGGGGTTGCTGGTCTGCCATCTGACTGCTAGAAGGGAATAAGGGCATGAGCTGACTCTGCTGCTTTTCTACCACTGCAAACTGCTTGGAAGGGGTCCCCCGACTGGTACTGTCACCATCCCCAGATGGCAGTAATCTTGTTGGGTGTTGCCTCTTCTTAGGATGGTTCATGCCAAAATTAGATAGATGTCCCATTTGCTTGCCTCTGCTAATAGCCCTGGCACAGTAATTACACCGAGCATAACGCGGGTCTTCCGTCACTTTAAAGTGGCTCCAGATCGCTGATGTCTTTCACGATCCTCCCCTCTCTAAAGCCTTGGGGGTGGAAGCTGCCACTGGAGCTGAGGTAGTGGGTGCACCCTGAAAAGCAATGCCAGGGGGCGCCTCAGTCACCCTCTGTGCCTGTGCTGACTGCTCCTCCTCCACATCATCACTTTCATCTCTCCCCTGCTGCACTGAAGTGGAGGCTAAGACAGGACTAACTGATCCTACCGAAGATTCTCCACTATTACTTCCGTTTCTGATGAGAATCCCACACAAGAAGATTCTTCATCTGAATCAGAAGCAAACAGTGACTGCGCTACCTTGTCAACGCTAAGTGTTAGTCGAGACTTCTGTCCCCCTGCTGCTTTTGGGTGTCTACATTTTGTCTGGCATGACTCTGCCTACCCTTCCCTCACCTCCAAAACTACAGGGCCAGAAACATGTGGTGGCGATGGCGATGCATCATGGTCAGGTTTCATTTTTTTCTGGATGGAACTGCCAGCCCCTACAAAGAGTTTAGATTGTGACACGTGCCTTTGTAACTGTACTGGTGGTGTTGCACTAGTGTCTTTTGAGGTGCCTCCTCTGCCAGTCCCTATCACTCGACTACATCTATCTTTCCCTGACATTATGGATTTATTGTCACTGAGTAGTGCCCACTATCACGGTGCCTGACTGTGCACTAATGTGTGTGATGTGCACACAGAAGCTGCTTGCTTGTAAGTACAGAAGAGGCAGACTCCCTGGGCACTTGACTGCACAGACCCACCCAATATTTAGGTTCAGTCTGTTAAAAATACCCACTGCCCACTGTCACGGTGCCTGGCTGTGCACTAATGTGTGTGGTGTGCACACAGAAGCTGCTTGCTTGTAAGCACAATAGAAGCAGACTCCCTGGGCACTTGACTGCACAGACCCACCCAATAGTTAAGTTCAGTCTGTTAAAACTAACCACTACCCACTGAAGCCCAGTGCACTGCACAGAGAGACTAAGTGACTTGAATTTAAAAAATCAGTTTAAAAAAGCTGGAATTTTTGTCACTCCAGAAAAATGGATGAAATTGAAAATAATATATCTCTCCAAGCCAGCCACAGCACCCTAATAGTGAGTGGTAGCTGCTTCTTTCCCTGGCACAGCTTCTCTTCTCAGTCAGATCACCTAAATAAACAGCTTGAAAGAAACAGGACTAGCTGGCCCTAGCACTGCTTCAAAATAAAGAATAATTAGCTTTTTATTTCCTTAACTAGCCTATCTCTCAGTGCAGCCTCCTCTTACACCAAGCCCACCTCCCCACAGCATCGCTGGAAATAAAATGTGTGGCTCTCCTCGTGCTGATCTTTATATAGTGCTGGCTCATCAGTAAAATCGACAGAGAGCACTGAATGACAGTGCAATTGGCTGAATTCAGTGCATTTCACAAAATGTCAGTGCAGATACGCTGCATTCTGGTATCCATGCCGACCTGTTCAACCCTTTCTTGTGAGTCACAGTGACTCACAGGAAAGGGTCAGACAGGTCGGCATGGATACCAAAATGTAGGGCATGGGCGCTGCCATTTTGTGAAAATCCTAAGCTAGCTAGTAGCTAATGGGGGCGAAGAAAAGTGCGCGCTGTGGGGCGCACCAAATTAAACGGATAATACGGTACATACGTGGGTAGTTGCGATGCGTTTCGCCTCCCCATGTATATAACGTATATGGCAAGATACGTTGTGGATCGCCAATACGACGAAAACGAATGCACACCCCTAGAATTTATTGGGTAAATGTCTAATCAGGACATGCTAGGGAGGTGAAGTATCTAGATGCTATAAATGACTGCTTCATGCAGGGGCAGCTATTACAAATAATTCTCAGTAGAATGCACAATTTAGTGCAAGGGTTAATGTGATGGGGTCGCTTAGCATTAGTGATCATAATGCAATCAGATTTGATATAATCCCTGGAGGAAGCACATTAACTAAAACTATTGCAGTAGCATAACTTTAAAAAGAGATGCTGATAGAATAAGAAAATTAATTAGAAAAAAAACTTATAAAGAGTGGTTGCCAAGATCAAAACGTTTGCATGAGATATGGACATCACTTAAAAATATCATCTTGGACACCAGAGAAAATGTATTCCATGCATTACAAAAGGTTGAAGGAAGACCAAATGACTGCCAACATGGTTTACTGATGAAGTGAAAGAGACAGCTAAATCTAAGAAAGCATCTTTCATAATATAAAAAGCAGACCCAAATGACAAAAGCATTCACGAGCATAAGTATTGGCAAGTTATGGTCAAACAGAAGTAAGACAGGCCAAGAGAGAATTTGAGAAGAGAATATCAAATGGGCAAAAACAAATAATAATACATTTTTCAATGACATTTGAATCAAAAAGACTGAAAGGAGTCAGTTGGGCTTCTCGACGACCCAAGGATAAAACAGGGTGCTTAGGGAGGACAAGGAAAGAGCAGAAAAACTGAATTCTTTGCCTTGGTCTTTATTGAGGAGGATACTGGGAACATACCCACACTAGAAATATTTCCTGATAATGATGATTCTGAGGAATAGTTGCACTTGGAGGTGGACCCTTGTCCAGGAGCAGTGTAGAACGGCTCCCTCGTAGGGACCAGGAAGCACCTGCCCCCAGGGGGTGGAACACAGGAGGAGACAGAGGCTAGGAAGAGCTTCACCACTGGAAGCCCGCGGTCCCCCTGGGTGGAGCCCGTAGGGACTCGGGCCACTTGGACTTAGGTGGGCCTCGCAGGGTCTCCCGGAGAGGTAGTAGAGAGGTGTGCCCACGAGCAGCAAGGGAGCACGGTCGGTCACTAGGCTGTAGGCCTAGAGAATCAGGGAAGTCCAGTAGAGCATAGGCGATGACAAGGCAAGGGACAAAGCCAGAATCAAGAGACGTGGTCAATGGCATCCGGGGTCAGGTTCCGAGGATTGAGGATTGTCAGCCAAAGCAGGTGTCAGATACCAGGAATTAGTCCGAGAGTAGTCAACGAAGCAGGGGTCAGGTTTCAGAGGTCAGATGAGGTCATGAAGGCAGGCAGAGGTCAAGATCCAGGCAGCGAGCAGAATGGTCAATGCAGCAGGCAGAGGTCAGTACCAGAGAGTCAGTCCAAAGGTACTACCTGGGGAGACAGGACAGACAGATGCTGGAACAGGAAGACACTGGAACAAGGCTGGAACAGTAGGACACTGGAACAAGGCTGGAATAGTAGGATGCTGGAACAAGGCTGGAACAAGACTGTGAACGTGGAGGCAAACAGGTACACATACAGTGCCGACCCGATTGCCAAGGCAAGGAAGCACAGGCAGGAACTTCCTTAAGTAGTACGTTCAATCAGGACGCGGCGCAGAGCTAGGACCCAACATGGTGCTACAAGAGTCCGGACAATCCATGCATGAGCACACGTAGGGGCGTGGCTGACGCCACAGAGGACGCCGAACTCTGGCATGAGGCCTGGTGCGCAGTGGAAGGCCCGGCGACTGCCGCCGCGGGATGCCGAGGCCTAGAGGAGCTCGTGGCTGCTGCTGGGGAGGCCGACCCGTGACCTGCAGAGGAGCTAGCGAGGTGAGCAGGCCCGTGCGTGGTCCGAGAGTGGACGGGGTGCAACAGTACACCCCCCCTCTAGTCCTCCCTCTATGCGGCCGTGGCTTCTCAGGATGGGTCCTGTGGAATGTCCTGAGGAGTTCTTTATCAAGAATGTTATGGGAAGGTTCTCATGAGTTCTCCTCGGCCCCATAACCCTCCCAGGATAAGAGGTATTCCCATCTGCCTTGACGCCGATGGACATCGAGGACCTCTCTTACCTGAAGCATAGAATCTGGTTCGGTAGAGATCGCGGAGGTGAAGGATCTCTGCGAGGGGGCCAGGAGAGGACCAATGGCTTCAAAAGAGAGACATGGAATGTGTTGTGGATGCCCATGGCACGAGGTAGTTGAAGTTGGTAAGACACTGCTCACACTCTCTGGAGAACTGGAAATGGGCCGATGAACTTGGGAGCCAGGCGATGAGAAGGGAGTCTCAACCTTATGTGTTGGGTGCTTAACCACACCTTCTGGCCAGGTCGGAAGAGTGGAGCGAGATGTCTGTGGGCTTCAGAAGTGCGCTTGGAGCACTCAGCGGCCTGCGTAAGGCATTCTTTGACTTGATTCCACACCTGGAAAATGGTGTGTGCCATGAATTGCGCGGCTGGAGAAGGAACGGTGAGAGGAACTGGAAGTAGCAACCGAGGAAGTTGTCCGAATACCACGGAAAATGGTGATACATCGGTGGCAGCAGAGACGTGGGTATTATGTGACAACTCAGCCCAGGGTAACAGATCAGACCAGTTGTCCTGCTGGTCATTCACCTAGGAACGAAGAAATGTTTTCAAGGTCTGGTTGGTCCTTTCAGCTTGACCGTTGGCCTGTGGGTGATAGGCCGATGTGAAATTCAAGGCAATGTTGAACTTTTTGCATAGAGAGCGCCAGTACCTGGCAGCAAACTGCGGTCCTCGGTCGGATATTATTTCCTATGGAAGTCCATGGAGGTGGAAGATATGTTTTAGAAGCAACTTGGCTAACTCTGGGGCCAATGGGAAGCCCGGCAGGGGAATAAAGTGACCCATTTTCGAAAAATGGTTGATGATGTCCCAGATTACGGTATTGTTCTGGAACGGAGGCAGATCTGTGATGAAGTCCATTGAGATGCTGGACTATGGCTTGGTAGGTGCTGGGAGGGTTGGAGTAGGCCCTAAGGCCATCTGGTAGGTGGTTTCTGTTGGGCACAGACGGGACATGAATCTACATAGTTACGAGAGTCTTGCACCATGCTGGGCCACCAGTAATATCTCCGCAACACTCTAGGGTCCTGGTACATCCCGGGTGTCCTGCCAACTTGGAATCATGAGCCCATTTCAGAACTCGTTCACATAATCTATGTGGAACGTCAGTTTTCCCAACTGGGACTGTAGTGGTCACAGTAAGGGATATGCAGGCAGGATCTATGATGTGTCTGGGAACATCAGGAACATCCTCTGGTTCAAAGGATCTTGATAGTGCATCAGCATGGAGGTTCTTGGAAGCTGGGCGATATCATACTTCGAAATTGAACCGTTCAAAGAAGAGCACCCATTAGGCTTGTCTAGGGTTCAAGAGTTGAGCTTCTTTTTTTTTTTTTAATCATTTTAACAATACAGCAAGATAATATCTTACATAAAGAAAATGGACATGCAAGTTCAGTACATAATCAGGAAACAAAAAACTTCACATTTTTCAAATTTACAGAACCATTGCAGATCCCCTTAAAGAAACTTGAATCTGGGGGAAGAAAATATCTGGAGACTTAAAAAAATGAACAACGGTATAGTGCTGCTCTATAGGAGAGAAACTGTGTGAATAGAATGAACAAGGTATCAATTTACCCTTTGGAGAAAACTGACTTAAGAAGGCCACCGCTCCGATTGCAGAGGCGTCGACTTCTACGATGAATGGGCATCTTGGGTCTGGGTGCTGTAAACAGGGATCAGAACAGAATGCGTCTTTTAGCGTCTGAAAGGCGGCTTGTGCTTTGGGAGTCCACACACGAGTGATAGCCCCTTTCTTGGTCATGGCGGTAAGCGGAGCAGCTAGGGTAGAACAATTGGCAATGAAGCTCCTGTAATAGTAAAGCCAAGGAAACGTTGTAACGCCCATAGGCCTATTGGCTGGGGTCAGTCCCGGATGCCCTGGACTTTATCTGGATCCATGGAGAACCCTCGATCGGATATGATGTACCCTAGGAAGAGTAAACGATTTCGCTCAAAAAGACACTTTTCTAACTTGGCATAAAGATGATTTTCTCTTAGGCATTGGAGCACTATCCTAACATGATCTTGGTGGGATTTAAGGCCTTTTGAAAAGATAAGGATGACGTCAAGATATACAACTACAAATGAGTACAAGAAGTCTCAGAGGATTTCTTTCATAAGGCATTGAAAGACCACTGGGGCATTGCATAAACCAAAGGGCATCATGGTGTATTCAGTCAAATGCTATATGTCCTACTTTAGCCCCAATTCCCAAGGCCCTTTGCCAATACCATGGTCTTAACCTAACCATTCTCTACCAGCCATGTATCATAGTTCGATATATATATACCCTGGTTTGTTTCAACAGTTTCATGATCCTAGTTCTGTATTCCTCTGTTTTATGTAATTGCACTATTTGAGGCACTGTTATTGTTATTATGTAAACCGTTTTGATTTGTACCCTGTTACAAGAAATTCGGTATATAAAACTGTTAAATAAATAAATACATAAATAAATAAATAGTGACCATCCCTCGTGTTGAATGCGGTCTTTCAGATATCTTCAGGTTGGATGCGTACCAGATTGTTCGCACCCCTCAGGTCCAACTTGGTAAAGATCTGAGCCCCTTGAAGGCGGTCAAACAGCTCACTGAAAAGGGGCAATGGCATTGAGCCCTCTGTAGTCAATACAAGGGAATAAACTGCCGTCCTTTTTCTTGATAAAGAAAAAGCCCACTCCGGCGGGAGAATCGGAGGGTCTGATGAACCCTTTTTCTAAGTTCTCTTTAATATATTCAGACATGGCTAGGGTTTCTGGACGAGACAATGGATAAGTTCTGCCCTTAGGAGGCGTCGTGCCTGGCAGAAGTTCTATAGGGCAATTCAGCTTTCGTAGCGGAGGTAGTGTGTCAGCCTTCTGCTTCGAGAAGACGTCTTCAAACTCGACATACTGGGTAGGCAAACCAGACAGGGTGGAAGACTTCAAGACAGAGACGGCTGGAGATACTTGACATAGACATGTCTTCTGGCATTTGGAAACCCACTGCACCAATTGCAGGGAATGTCAATCGAACTGGGGTTCGTGAGACTGGAGCCAGGGCAGCCTCAGGATGACTGGATGTGTGGAGTGTTTTAACACATAGAAAGAGATCTCCTCCTCGTGGAGAGTGCCCATAGTAAGACGAACGGACACTTTTTGATGGGTGATGAGCCCTGGAAGATGTTCTCCTTGGATGGAGGCAATACGAAGGCTCACCTCTAATGGCTGGAGAGGAATGTTGAGAAGCTTAACAATGTCATCCATGATGAAGCTGCCACTTGCCCCTTTATCAACAAGAGCAGTGGAGGTGAAGGAGTGGGACTCGATGCCCAGAGAGACTGGAAGCAGGAGTTGAGGGGCCGGTGACAATAGCGCCTAAGCTTGGGACCCCCGCTGGGCTCAGGCATTGCAGTTTTCTGAACGGACCGGTCAGGACTGCCGAAGATGTCCAGAGGCACCACAGTAAAGGCAAAGACCTTCCTCCTCTGATGAAGACATTTGGTCAGAGAAGATCTCCCACGGTTCACCTCCATGGGTTCCACCACGGGAGGAGGTGGTGGTGATGGAGTCTTGGCTGGAGGACTCTGGACACGTGTGGGGAATGGAGTAGGAGAGCAAGAGGCCTTTACTTCTAGGCACTATTGCCGGAGTCAATGGTCGATCTTTCCGGTAAGAGAAATCAGATCCTCTAGAGACGTGGGAGTCTCATGGATGTAGAGTTCATCTTTGAGAACGCTGGAGAGACCATCTAGGAAGATGGCTTGCAGACAATCTTCTTGCTACCTGAGCTTAGTAGCCAGGGTCCTGAATTCAACTGTATACTCTGAGAGGGTCCGAGACCCTTGACGGAGGTGGAGTAGATTATGGCTGGCTACAGCTTGGCAGCCTGGGTCTCCGAAGGTCTGCTTGAAGAGACAACAAACTCATAACTTGGAAAGCAGGGGATCAGAGCATTCCCACAATGGAGAGGCCCATGCAAGAGCCTTCCCCTCAAGGCGGGAAAGGATGAAGGTCACTTTAGTGGTTTCCTTCAGGAACAAGGAGGATTGCAGTGCAAATTGCAAGAAGTACTGATTGAGGAAGCCATGACAGAAGCGTGGGTCCCCGTTGTATCATGGAGGTACAGGGAACACCAGCGATGCTTTGGGTAGCATAAAGGCCGATAGGCTCATAAGATTGGCCAAAGCTGTATCTAGCAGCTGGGAATGGAGCTCTTCCACCGAAGGGGCTAACAATTCCAAAGCTTGGTGATGTTCTTTGACTGTTGCGGCCAAACCCGTAGGGCCCTGGAGGCGGGAGACTCCACAGAGTCCATGGCCTTGGCAACCTGTTGCACTTGGAGGTGGACCCTTGTCCTGGAGCAGTGTAGAATGGCTCCCTGGTAGGGACCAGGAAGCAACTGCACCCAGGGGGCAGAGCACAGGAGGAGACAGAGGCTAGGAAGAGCTTCACCACTGGAAGCCTGCGGTCCCCCCGGTGGAGCCCGTAGGGACCCAGGCCGCTTGAACTTAGGTGGGCCTCGCAAGATCTCCCGGAGAGGTAGTAGAGAGGTGTGCCCATGAGTAGCAAGGGAGCATGATCAGTCACTAGACTGTAAGCCTGGAGAATCAGGGAAGGCCAGTACAGCGTAGGTGATGACAAGGCAAGGGACAAAGCCAGAATCAAGAAACGTGGTCAATGGTAGCCGGGATCAGGTTCCGAGGATCAGTCCGAGGAGTGTCTGCCAAAGCAGGGGTCAGATACCAGGAATCAGTCCGAGAGTAGTCAATGAAGCAGGGGTCACGTTCCAGAGGTCAGACGAGGTCACAAAGGCAGGCAGAGGTCAAGATCCAGGCAGCGAGCAGAATGGTCAACGGAGCAGGCAGAGGTCAGTACCAGAGAGTCAGTCTGAAGGTACTACTTGGGGAGACAGGACAGACAGACGCTGGAACAGGAGGATGCTGGAATAAGGTTGGAACAGTAGGATGCTGGAACAAGGCTGGAGCAAGACTGTGAATGCGGAGGCAAACTAGTACACATACAGTGCCGACCCGATTGCCAAGGCAAAGAAGTGCAGGCAGGAACTTCCTTAATTAGTACGTTCAATCAGGATGCGCCACAGAGCTAGGACCTGCCCCTGGCCCTACAAGAGGCCAGGCGGTCCGTGTGCGTAGTGGCCTGGCCGACGCCACAGAGGACGCCGAACTCCGGTGTGAGGCCTGGTGCGCAGTGGAAGGCCCGGTGACTGCTGCCACGGGATGCCGAGGCCTGGAGGAGCCCGGTGACTGCTGCCACGGGATGCCAAGGCCTGGAGGAGCCAGTGGCTGCCACTGGGGAGGCCAACTCGAGACCTGCAGAGGAGCTAGCGAGGCGAGCAGGCCCATGCGTGGGCCGAGAGCGGACGGGGCGCGCAACAGGAATTTAAGCAAATCTATGTTATAATGGAATACTGACAAACTAAAGGGTAACAAATCCCCACAACTGGATGGTATCCTACCCACCCCTAGCTCATCCTTTGATTTATAGGTAGGAGATACTTTCACATAGAAAAATAATCAGCCTTATAACTTAAATACAGGATTGTCCCAGGCCTTATCAAGAGTTTAATCATCCCCTTATTTATCGCTATTAGATAAATAGGGAATACACTAAGATTTAAAGGACTCTAATTGTATGCATCCCTACTCGCAGAGCAACCTAAATGTAACTATGACCTGAACAAAATTAAGATGAAGACAGCAGTCCAGCAGCAAGAGAGGGCCTTCCAGTCTTTTACATCGAGTTTCACATGTATGATTTTTTAACTGCTGGTGAGAGGTTGTATGTTTGCACCCAATGCAAAGAACTCCTGTCTCTCAGAGAATGAGTACGATACCTGGAGGCTAGAGCTGAGGCAGATAGAGAGGTATATATAGATGGAACCTTCAGGGACATAGTAGCCAAGTCCCAACTCCAGTTTGGCAGTCCTCATGCTGCCTTGGAGGAAGAAGGGCTCTTGGTCAGAGAGCATCAACCTAGTGCCGCAGGAATTGATCCTGTAGCAAGGACCTGCTCTCCAGGTGATGCATTGTCCTTTCAAACCGAGAAAGTGTCTCCCAGGTCTACTGTCCAAGAGGGAAGGTTAGGATGGCTGTCATAGCTGGTGATTCAATTATTAGGAATATAGACAACTGGGTTACTGGTGGGCATGACGATCACCTAGTAACATGCCTACCTGGTGCGAAGGTGGTGGACCTCACGCGTCACCTAGATAGGATTTTAGACAGTGCTAGGGAGAAGCCGACTGATGTGGTAGATGTGGACACCAATATTATAGGAAAATGTGGGAGGGAGGTTCTGGAAGGCAAATTTAGGCTCTTAGAAAGCTGAAAACCAGAACCTCGAGAGTAGCATTCTCTGAAATGCTCCCTGTTCCACGCGCAGGTCACCAGAGGCAGGGAGAGCTCTAGAGTCTCAATGCGTAGATGAGACGATGGTGCAGGGAAGAGGGATTCAGTTTTGTTAGGAACTGGAGAAGTTTTTGGTGAAGGGAGAGTCTTTTCCAAAGGGATGGGCTTCATCTTATCCAAGGTGGAAGCAGGCTGCTTGGAATAACCTTTAAAACGGAGATAGAGCAACTTTTAAACTAGAACAAAGGGGAAAGCTGACAGTTGCCCAACAGCACATGGTTTGGAGGGAAGTATATTCAAAGTAAACTAATGAAGCATTAGAGTTAGAGTATCCCAACAGAGAGGTTCCAATAACAAGAAAAATAATCCATGTGTCTATAAATAAAGAATTACCTGAGCTAAAAGATTCCAAATTATCCCTGACAACTGAAAAGCAGAATGTTAATAGAAAAAAAAATACACTTTGAAATGTCTGTATGCTCGACACCCTCACTCCGCCCTCTCTACCTCTGTGGTGACTCCCTCTGGGCCTGATGGACGGCTAGCTGCTGCGGCGTCTTCTTGCTGCTTCTCTCCGGCGTCCCCGGACCAGCACGACGCTGTGGATCCGCCATGTTCCTGATGACATAGGGCGCGCGCTCCCATTGATGTACCAGCAAGGGCGCGAACCTCGGGGGTGTCCCCCGAGATGATGTCATCTGCTTCCAATACAAAAGGTCTCAGATTTTGCTAACAGATCGAGTTAGCAAGGGATTCGTCTACGGAGTCATCCTAGCTACCTCTGCCTCCTCAAACTTACCAGGGGTACCCGCTCCTCGGGGGCCTCGCTCTCTTTTCTTTATTTCAGATTGCAGATAGAACCGGTACTCGCTCCTCGAGGGCCTATGTTCCTGAATACTCTGAAGAATCTCTACTGCCTGGAAGCTATCACGGATACAGACATTTGTGAGTTACCATCGTGCTCTCAGACCTTTCCCTGGAACCAGGTACTCGCTCCTCGAGGGCCTAACCCTTTCCAGCTACTGAGCTTCATTAAGAACTTATGTAAGTTGTCTTCTAGTTCTGGTTATGTACTAGGGATGTGAATCGTGTCCTCGATCGTCTTAACGATCGATTTCGGCTGGGAGGGGGAGGGAATCGTATTGTTGCCGTTTGGGGGGGTAAAATATCGTGAAAAATCATTAAAAATCGTTAAAAATCGAAAAACCGGCACACTAAAACCCCCTAAAACCCACCCCCGACCCTTTAAATTAAATCCCCCACCCTCCCGAACCCCCCCCCAAATAACTTAAATAACCTGCGGGTCCAGCGGCGGTCCGGAACGGCAGCGGTCCGGAACGGGCTCCTGCTCCTGCATCTTGTCGTCTTCAGCCGGCGCCATTTTCCAAAATGGCGCCGAAAATGGCGGCGGCCATAGACAAAAAAGATTGGACGGCAGGAGGTCCTTCTGGACCCCCGCTGGACTTTTGGCAAGTCTCGTGGGGGTCAGGAGGCCCCCCACAAGCTGGCCAAAAGTTCCTGGAGGTCCAGCGGGGGTCAGGGAGCGATTTCCCGCCGCGAATCGTTTTCGTACGGAAAATGGCGCCGGCAGGAGATCGACTGCAGGAGGTCGTTCAGCGAGGGTTCCGGCGCCTCGCTGAACGACCTCCTGCAGTCGATCTCCTGCCGGCGCCATTTTCCGTACGAAAACGATTCGCGGCGGGAAATCGCTCCCTGACCCCCGCTGGACCTCCAGGAACTTTTGGCCAGCTTGTGGGGGGCCTCCTGACCCCCACGAGACTTGCCAAAAGTCCAGCGGGGGTCCGGAAGGACCTCCTGCCGTCCAATCTTTTTCGTCTATGGCCGCCGCCATTTTTCGGCGCCATTTTGGAAAATGGCGCCGGCTGAAGACGACAAGATGCAGGAGCAGGAGCCCGTTCCGGACCGCTGCTGTTCCGGACCGCCGCTGGACCCGCAGGTTATTTAAGTTATTTGGGGGGGGGGGTTCGGGGGGGTGGGGGATTTAATTTAAAGGGTCGGGGGGGGGTTTTAGGGGGTTTTAATGTGCCGGCTCACGATTCTAACGATTTATAACGATAAATCGTTAGAATCTGTATTGTATTGTGTTCCATAACGGTTTAAGACGATATTAAAATTATCGGACGATAATTTTAATCGTCCTAAAACGATTCACATCCCTATTATGTACACCGCATACCCTGTCTACTCACTATCTATAGTTTCTCTACAGCTCAGCAACCCTGGGATCACTGTTCCAATCTGAGGGACTTCAGCCCTGCCAGGCATATCACCTCACTACTGCCACCTCTGGTGGTTCTACTAACCTGTCTAATAAAAGAACTATCTGTGTCTGTCTCCATATCCAAGCCTAGCCGGTGGTCTCTCTCAGAATATCCTCCTGGGGGCGCTGTCATCTGCCATCGGCCCAAGGACCCACCTATCTACATTCCCCTACAGTCGAGTGTCATCTCCAAGCACTCCGCTGATAACAGATTGCTACTCCTTTCCCACAGGAGTCTTCAGCTACAGATTCATATTAGATTGCTACCTCCACAGTCTTTACCTTTACAGATTGTTATCTACTCCCTCTACAGAGCTGAGTATATCAGATGGCCAACTCCTCCTTCCACAGGAGCCAGCTCATACAGATTGCTAACTCCTCCTTTTACAGGAGCAAAGTGTAACAGATTATTAACTCCTCCCCTCTGCAGGAGTATAACCTAACCTTTCTAACTCCTATCTGATTGCTCCGCCCATCTGGCATCAGATTTATAACGGTATGCCAATGCTAGAAGTCTAAGTAGTATGATGGGAGAGATAGCATGATTGATGACATAGACTTAATTGTCATCTCAGAAACATAGTGGAAGGAGGAAAACCAATGGGAAAGTGCTATACTGGGGTACAACCTATATCGCAATGACAGAGAGGAGCAACTTGGTATCGGGGTGGCACTTTGTGTCCGGGATGGCAGAGTCCAACAGGATAAAGATGCTGCAAGAGACTAAATGCCCAATCAAATCTTTATGGGTAGAAATCACTTGTATGTTGGGGAAGAGTATAGTGATAGTATACTACCATCCAACTAGCCAAAATCATGAGACGGACAATGAAATGCTAAGAGAAATTAGGGAAGCTAACCAAATTGGAAGTGCAGTAATAATGGGAGATTTCAATTACCCTGATATTGTCTGGGTAAATGTATCATCGGGACATGCTAGAGAGATGAAGTAACCTAGCTGGAATAAATGACAGTTTCCTGAAGCAATTAGTTCAGGAATTGATAAGAGAGGAAGCAGAATAAGAGCACGGAAGTCTCATCTGCATACTGCTCCCACCATCCCCTGAAAGAGGACTCCAGAGATCATAGTGAGCGATAAGGTTTCAAACTTCACAGCCCCAGCTTCCAGAGGCCCCACACCCTTTGCAGTACAAGAGGACTGGAAGGCTCATCTGCATACTGCTCCCAGCATCCCCTGGGAGAGGACTCCAGAGATCACAGTGAGCAATACAGGTTTCAAACTTCACAGCCCCAGCTTCCAGAGGCCCCACACCCTTTGCAGTACAAGAGGACTGGAAGGCTCATCTGCATACTGCTCCCAGCATCCCCTGGGGGAGGACTCCAGAGGTCACAGTGAGGGATACAGGTTTCAAACTCAACAGCCCCAGCTTCCAGAGGCCCCACACCCTTTGCAGTAGAAAAGGACCAGAAGCACACACGCCCCTAGGCATGCAAATCTCAAACCTCTCCATCCTTTGAGTGAAGATAAACCTAATACTGGTTAAAGAGGATTGGTAAGTATAGCCTTGGAAATACCTAGGACTTTAAACATTTTATTCTTTGGAGTTTGTGTGTTTCTAAGATAATAAGCAAGCCAGAGGGAATTAAATCTAGTGTCTGTCTTTCCCTTCCACCCACCCCTAGCTGAACCCTTGATTTTTAGGCAAGAGACACTTTTTCAGTAAACATCAATCAGGCTCTTTTGTAAATCATAGTATTGCACCAGCCATTATTGAGAGTTTAATCACCCCCTTGTAGGTCACTAGCAGATTAATTAGTGAAATCCCATATGTGTTGGCTAGGAGTATAGTGATAGGAGTATACTATTATCCACCTGGCCAAAATGATCAGGTAAATGATCGAAGGCTAAGAAAGATCAGGGAAGCTAACGAATTTGGCAATGCAGTAATAATGGGAAATGGCACTATCTAATGATTTTCAGAGTTTGTTTTGGAATATAATTTCTGGACTGTGGTTTACATCTAAATTTTAAAGAAAAACTTATTTTGAAAAATTCTAAAAAATTCCTTAAAAGTATAGTGCATTAAAGCTTGAAGGTGCATGATTGAGAAGACCGATTGGTTTCGGTTGAAACAACGTCAGGCTTGCTGACCTCTTCATTTAAGCTAAATTTATAAATTGATTTGTAGTTCCCATTTCATTTGATTTGGAGATTTCAATTACCCCAATATTGACTGGGTAAATGTAACATCAGGACTTGCTAGAGACATAAAGTTCCTGGATGTAATAAATGATTGCTTCATGGAGCAATTAGTTCAGGAACCAATGAGAGAAGGAGCTACTTTAGATTTAATTCTTAGTGGAACGCAATATTTGGTGAGAGAGGTAACAGTCATGGGGCCACTTGGCAATAGTGATCATAATATGATCAAATTTGAACTAATGACTGGAAGGGAGATAATAAGTAAATCTACAGCTCTAAAGGGAAACTTTGATAAAATGAGGAAAATAGTTAGAAAAAAACTGAAAGGTGCAGCTGCAAAGGTTAAAAGTGTACACTAGGCATGGACATTGTTTAAAAATACAATCTTAGAAGCACAGTCCAGATGTATTATATGCATTAAGAAAGGTGGGAGGAAGGCAAAATGATTACCGACATGGTAAAAAGGGGAGGTGAAAGAAGCTATTTTAGACAAAAAAAAAACATTCAAAAATTGGAAGAAGGATCCATATGAAAAAAATAGGAAAAAGCACAAGTATTGTCAAAAGTGTAAAACATTGATAAGACAGGCTAAGAGAGAATTTGTAATGAAGTTCACTGTAGAGGCAAGAACTCATAATACAAATTTATTTAAATATATCCAAAGCAGGAAACCTGTGAGGGATTCAGTTGGACTGTTAGATGACCAAGGGATTAAAGGGTCTTTTAGGGAAGATTAGGCTATTGCAGAAAGACTAAACAATTTTTTTTCTTTGATGTTAACTGAAAAGGATGTTGGGGAGATATCTGTTTTAGAGATGGTTTTCAAGGGTGATGATTCAGATGAATTGAACCAAATTATTGTGAACCTGGAAGATGTAGTAGGTCAGATTAACAAACTGAATAGTAAATTACCTGGACTGGATGGTATGCACCCCAGGGTTCTGAAAGAACAAAAAAAATGAAATTTCAGAACTATTAGTAAAAATCTGTTATCTATCATTAAAATCATCCATTGTACCTGAAGACTGGAGACTGGTCTTGAAGGGGTAAATGTGAATCAGATATTTAGACTTTTAGATAATAGAAGGACTAAGGGGCACTCCATAAGGTTAGGAAGTAGCTCATTTAATACAAATCGGAGAAAATTCTTTTTCACTCAATACACAATTAAGCTCTGGAATTTGTTGCCAGAGGATGTGGTTTGTGCAGTTAGTTTTGGTGGGTTTAAAAAATGTTTAGATTAGTTCTTGGAGGAGAAGTCCATTAACTGCTACTAATCAAGTTGACATGAGGCCGGATTTTATAAAATTGCGCGAGCGCGAACAAAAGTACGCTGGATTTTATAAGATACGCGTGTAGCCGCGCGTATCTTATAAAATCCGGGGTCGGCGCGCGCAAGGGGGTGCACATTTGTGCAACCTGCGCGCGCTGCCTGTTCCCTCCGAGGCCGCTCCGAGGGAACTTTCCTTCACCCTCCCCGCACCTTCCCCTCCCTTCCCCTACCTAACCCACCCCCCGGCCCTATTTAAACCCCCCACTTACCTTTGTTAGCAGATTTACACCTGCTGAAAGCAGACGTAAATCTGCGCGCGCCAGCAGGCTGCTGGCGCGCCATCACCCAACCCGGGGGCTAGTCTGGAGGCCTCGACCACGCCCCCGGGCCGGTGCCACGCCCCCGGGCCCACCCCTGAAACGCCACGTCACGCCCCCGAAACGCCGCTTCATGCCCCCGACACGCCCCCGACATGCCCCTTTTACGAAGCCCCGGGACTTACGCGCGTCCCAGGGCTCTGCGCGCACCAGCGGCCTATGCAAAATAGGCGCGCCGGCGCGCGAGGGTCCTGTGCGCGCAAATCAGGCCGGATTTACGCGCGCAGGGCATTTAAAATCCGACCCTTAGGGAATAGCCACTGCTATTAATTGCATCAGTAGCTTGGGATCTTCTTAGTTTTTGGGTACTTGCCAGGGACTTGAGGCCTGGATTGGCCACTGTTGGACACAGGATGCTGGGCCTGATGGACCCTTGGTCTGACTCAATTTGGCAAGCCTTATGTTCTTATGTAAAGTACTGAAAGAACTCAAACTTGAAATTGTAAACCTTTTGCTAGACTCTTTAACCTAAAATGTAAAACAACCGCAATGCTTGAAAGCTTAGAGGGTGGCCGATTTTGAAAATGGCTCCAAGGGTGAGCTGGGAAACTACAGTCGGATGAGCCTGGTTTCAGTACTGGGTAAAATGGTAGAAGCTAGAATCATAAAAGTGAAATCCCTGGGCAGGTACTGTATATTAGAGATGTGCTTCATTTTTTTCTACCGGGTCGTTTTTCGGTTCGAATACTTCGTGGTATAATTCGGGTCTTCTCGTTTCGTTTTCGGTTCGTTTGCCCGAAAATGAAACGAGAAACCCGAAACCGGACCGAAAAACGAATCGGTAACGAAGCGAAAAAAAAAACCCACCCCAAGCATTTAAAAACATTTTTAAGCATTTTCGTACATATATAACAACCCCCCCCATCCCGATCCCTCCCCAAGACTTACAAAGATCCCTGGTGGTCCAGCGGAGTCCCGGCTTCCATTTGCCATGCCCTCCGTGCCCTAGTTCGTGCCAGTGCAAGCCGCGCGCCAAAATGGTGCCGAATAGCCCGAACGACCATGTCACATGGGCTTTCGGCGCTATTGGTCAGCCCCTGTCACATGGCCATCGGCGCCATCTTGTGCTCCTATCATGTGACAGGAGCTGACCAATGGCGCCGAAAGCCTCTGTGACATAGTATGGGCAAAGGCTATCGGCGCCATTTTGGTTACTGGCAGCCGAAAATGAAATCGCTTTCGGACCCTTGCTGGACCCCCAGGGATTATTGGAAAGCCTTGGGGGGGTCAGGAGCCCCCTCCTGACCCCCCCAACCGGAAACAAAATTTTCCCCGCAATTCGGGGGGAAAATTCGTTTTCGGGTTTGCCTAGGGATTATTGGCAAGCCTTGGGGGGGTCAGGAGCCCCCTCCTGACCCCCCCAAGGCTTGCCAATAATCCCTGGGGGTCCAGCAAGGGTCCGAAAGCGATTTCATTTTCGGCTGCCAGTAACCAAAATGGCGCCGATAGCCTTTGCCCATACTATGTCACAGAGGCTTTCGGCGCCATTGGTCAGCTCCTGTCACATGATAGGAGCACAAGATGGCGCCGATGGCCATGTGACAGGGGCTGACCAATAGCGCCGAAAGCCCCTGTGACATGGTCGTTCGGGCTATTCGGCACCATTTTGGCGTGCGGCTTGCACTGGCACGAACTAGGGCACGGAGGGCATGGCAAATGGAAGCCGGGACTCCGCTGGACCACCAGGGATCTTCGTAAGTCTTGGGGAGGGATCGGGGGGTGGTGTATTATAATTAATTTAAATTTGGGGTGGTTTGGGGTGGTTTTTAATAAAAAAAAAAATAATTTTTGCCCCTCTCCCTAGGCAAACCCGAAAACGAATTTTCCCCCGAATTGCGGGGAACATTTCGTTTCCGGTTTCGGGGGCTCCGAAATAACGGCGTTTATGTCGTGTTTCGGATACTCCGAAACAGAAACGAATTAGGAAATTTCGTTAAATTTCCTAAATAGGGCGAAAAACGAACCACATCTCTACTGTATATTGACTTGGCTTAATGGGGGAAAATGTTTTTAGAAACAGCAATTCTTGTCTTACTAATCTTTTAGATTTTTTTTGAAGGTGGAAATAAACTTGCAGATAAACAGAGGTGGGCAGGAGTGAGTGGGGATCACTGATGTCCCCAGAAGCCCACCCCTTCGATGGAATATGTTTTTGGAGACAGGGGTTCGATCCAAATGGAAATATTGATCATTTTGGGATGCAAGGGGGAAGGGTTGGAAGGTAATGTGGCTTCCCCATGGGGTTTTATCTTTACTTTTATGGCCTGTGATGGGCTCAATGACCAGGGAGGGGGACCACCAGGGAATGTTTGTTACATTTTGTGGGGAGTGTGGAA
Organism: Rhinatrema bivittatum; assembly: GCF_901001135.1. Lineage (NCBI taxonomy): Eukaryota > Metazoa > Chordata > Amphibia > Gymnophiona > Rhinatrematidae > Rhinatrema > Rhinatrema bivittatum. The sequence goes on from NC_042615.1 coordinate 8,394,079, forward strand.
GGGAACTCTCTTGATATTTCTTTAAATCTGCCTGGTGCTTCACGGTGTTAAGCGCCAGTCACACCTAAGGCACTTCTCCATGGACACAAGGATATCACACCAAACTTTTGTAGAAACAAATTTCAATTTTTTATTGTATATCAGTAAGCAATACAGGTATCCCTGGAAGAAGCAGAATGGTAGCAGTTCTCTGGCAAGATGCTCATGAGAAGCACTACCCTCTGTCTCCCTTTGAATATCAGCTAATTCTTCAAGTAAGTCAGTCCCAAAATAGCATGAACATATGGGAGCATCACCTACACAGTTTCTCATGACAAAAAGAAGATAAATTAGACCTATGTTACCCTGATCATTTTCCCAAATTGTGGCCTACTTGCCTGGTATTTGCATTAGTCTTCTGTTAGTCCTTTGTCCTGTCATCTTCACCTGCTCAGGGAGATCTTCATGGCTTAGACTATTTTTTCACACTGTAGTTGGAATTCTGGCCTAAGATTCTGACCTTTTCCTTCTGCTTATTGTGACCCTATGAGCATCCATTACAAGTCTGAAACTCCGGCTCTTGTCCAGATGTGTCTTAAAACTTTTCAAAATCAGGCTCAATAGGGCATTTAGAGTTCACATAGCCAGAACTGCAAGCAGGCCAAGGCTGCAGAGCATTCTGGGTCAATCATAGTCTCCATGTTGGTCTCAGACTCAGGCACACATATCAGCGGATTCTTGGTCAAGCCTGGAACGCATGAAGTTTCTGGCATGGCAGTGTGCAAAAAATTTCACATGCAATTTTACTGCATATGCTAATGAGCTCTGCGGTCATTAGCATCTGTTACAAAATTGCATGCAAAATGGTTAGTAACCCATGGTAAATACTTGAGCTAGCACATCAGCCTCTTAGATTGTAAGCCCTAAGGTGCACTTGAAATGTAGCTCGGCTTGGAACAATGAATAATAAAATGCAAGTCTTTGTCTCCCGTCTCCGGCAGTTTCCACCCATTTCTCATATTCCTCTCTACCTTTTCACTCCATCACTTTAGCCTCACTTTGAATGTTGTTGGAGATGCTGGGAAATCCTAGAAGTTTTGATGCCTTTTGCTGCTGCCACAAAATTAAATGTTTCATTAAAAATACGATCAACATTTTCTTTGTGGACACAATACAATCAGCAAATTAATTTTTTTAGTATCTTTAATTTCAATATTTTGTGTAGACAGACATGCACAGAGGACACTGGTTCAGTATAAATGCACATCTAACAAGATTTCCATGTACAAGACATTATTAAACATTATCACAATGTAAAATAATTTAATTACCTGGTCAGTGCTTTTATTTCTCCTAAAATGCAAATCAGCTGATTTATGACTCAGAGCTGTGCACCCCAACACTCATCACATGCTGTATCTCTGCACTCAGAACTTTGCACCCCAATGCTCCTCTTGAGCTGAATCTCCGTCCTCAGCTTTGCACCCTGGTGCTCAATGTGAGCTGTATCTCTGTGCTCAGCTGTGCACCCCATCATTTCTCAGGTTCTGTAGCTCTGCTCTCAGAAATGTGCAACACTTATTGAGTGCTTGCTAGAAAACAAGGAAGACCGAAGAGATTCTGTGACAATTCAGGTACTAGGGATGTGAATCGTTTTAGGACGATTAAAATTATCGTCCGATAATTTTAATATCGTCTTAAACCGTTATGGAACACAATACAATAGAGATTCTAACGATTTATCGTTATAAATCGTTAGAATCGTGAGCCAGCACACTAAAACCCCCTAAAACCCACCCCCGACCCTTTAAATTAAATCCCCCCCCCCCCCGACCCCCCCCCCCCAAATGACTTAAATAACCTGCGGGTCCAGAACGGGCTCCTGCTCCTGAATCTTGTTGTCTTCAGCCGGCGCCATTTTCCAAAATGGCGCCGAAAAATGGCGGCGGCCATAGACGAAAAAGATTGGACGGCAGGAGGTCCTTCCGGACCCCCGCTGGACTTTTGGCAAGTCTCGTGGGGGTCAGGAGGCCCCCCACAAGCTGGCCAAAAGTTCCTGGAGGTCCAGCGGGGGTCAGGGAGCGATTTCCCGCCGCGAATCGTTTAGGTACGGAAAATGGCGCCGGCAGGAGATTGACTGCAGGAGGTCGTTCAGCGAGGGTTCCGGCGCCTCGCTGAACAACCTCCTGCAGTCGATCTCCTGCCGGCGCCATTTTCCGTACGAAAACGATTCGCAGCGGGAAATCGCTCCCTGACCCCCGCTGGACCTCCAGGAACTTTTGGCCAGCTTGTGGGGGGCCTCCTGACCCCCACGAGACTTGCCAAAAGTCCAGCGGGGGTCCGGAAGGACCTCCTGCCGTCCAATCGTGTTCGTCTATGGCCGCCGCCATTTTTCGGCGCCATTTTGGAAAATGGCGCCGGCTGAAGACAACAAGATTCAGGAGCAGGAGCCCGTTCCGGACCGCTGCCGTTCCGGACCGCCGCTGGACCCGCAGGTTATTTAAGTCATTTGGGGGGGGTTCGGGAGGGTGGGGGATTTAATTTAAAGGGTCGGGGGTGGGTTTTAGGGGGTTTTAATGTGCCGGTTTTGCGATTTTTAGATTTTTCACGATTTTTCACGATATTTTACCCCCCCAAACGGCAACAATACGATTCCCTCCCCCTCCCAGCCGAAATCGATCGTTAAGACGATCGAGGACACGATTCACATCCCTATCAGGTACTCCCATACAGTACTATTATATATTATTTATTGCTTGGACAGCTGCTCCTTTTGGGATGATAATAAACACTAAGTCACTGGGTAGTGGGAATGCACTTACTATTTCTGTAATTTATTCAAATTTCATGTCTTTAGTGTATGAAAAAGCTAAACTACCAGGCAGTGCCTGTTATTTATTCTGCATTTCTCCGGCATACTCATCCAGGGCACCTTGCAATAGTTTTGAAATTGGTAGACAAGTGGAGATCAGTTAATTGAAGACCAGTTTGAAAGATTGGTTTTGAGACATGTTTTGAAGGTTGTCAGTTGCATGGTCTCCTGGGTACTTTAAGGAATTTTATTCCTTCCCTGAGCTCCAGCTTCCTACCTCATTCCTTTCTTCTTCTCTTACCCATTCCCTTGCCCCAACACACAAGTGCATGCAGACACACATGCGCTCTCAACATGTCCTCCTTTGTGAACCAGCTCTGCACACCTAACTCCAGATGGTTGTTGCAGGACTTACTTTTTCATCCCCATATCATATAGGACTGAATAATCCCAGGATTCAATCAGAGCAGATACAAACAGGATAACATGGAGGAAGGCTACAGCAGGAGTCAGCTCTGGATCCAAAGATGGAGCCCCTGGCACGAGCTGCACAATCTCCCCTCCCCCATCTCAAAAGGTGAACACCAATCAAAGCCCCCTTCCCCTTTGCAAGATTAACTGCTGTGCTCCAGTCAGTAATCATCTTTCCATGCCAGCATGAGGGAGCAGACACTTCTTGTAAGGTCAATATTCAAATGATTTCCCAACAACATAGCTCATTCCCTGTACAATATCTATCCAGTTAAAAGAAGAGAGTAGCAGCAGCAATGTCCAGGACTGAAGCTGAGCCAGGAAGCATGGATGTTCAGTAGTAGCTGGCTAGTGATGGTCTGATAAACCTGCGCTGAGCTAAGCATATTCAGGGGAAAATGTAACCAGGTAACTGGCCCGATGCATATCCACCTCTTGTTTGCTAACTTTGATATTAAAATAACAATATTATTATTATTATTATGCAAGTGCTTAATTGTTCATAATCTTCTTGCCATGTAGTTTTGATTTACTTCACTTAACAGGAGGTATCCAAAAAAACTGACCAAAGGCTTGTCATACCCTGGTGTGCAGGTTCTAAAATTCTTAATTTCAACATCCTTAATGCACTGGTCCCAGACTCATGATGGCACAAATGTGTTACATAACCTGCAGTGTGCAAATGTCTTTTTCTCAGGAGAAGAGCCCATATTACGCAATTTTTTCATTGTTTTGTTCTAAATGACATTGAATATAATCACTGATCTCTCAGCTGTAGCATTTTAAATGTTACTTGATAACAGTAATATCTACCCACTTCATGCAGGAAAAGAAATAGGTGAATATATTGCTGAAACAATGTTTGATGAAAGATAAATACACATTCCTAGAAACAGAGCTCCAACCCCTTATCTCTGTCTGTCTCTCTACCCACACAGTGCTCTGGGAGGATAATGTTATAACAGTCTGCGTAGTGTAAAAGTGCAAAAAACCCGCACATTGTAGCTCAGATTTTCTAAGTGGACTTGCGTCCACAAATCTACTTTGAAAATTCCCAGGGTGTCCTCCTGATGCACATGTATACAGATGTACAGCAGGTCTGTACGTACATTTAGGCACATTCTTTTGAAAATCATCAAAAATGCAAAATATGTGTGTAAATGCTCCCTCCCCCGCCCCCACCCTGACTCTGGTGCATGTGGATGGAGTTTTGCCCGTACTTTTAATTGATTTTCAATGTGTCACAAATTGCATAAAGCAGGGCTTTGTGGGCATAAATTGCTTTAAAATGAAGTCCTGTACAGTGAGAGTGCACAGTGCCTTCACTGAGAAATGGCTAGCAAGGAAATGATCTTGCTCTTGGGCAAAGCTCGCTGCGAGCAATCTGCTCTTGGAAACCAGGTGAATGTGATAAGGGAACAGAGAAAAAGAAAACAGATAGGAAAGAAGGATCAAGAAAAAGCAAGGGCTAGAATAGACCTCAGTCTCTGAACTGGAGAGGGTGAGAGCAAATAATTTTCCATGAGAAAGTCAGCTGTTAAAGCGGTTTAGAACCACATAGAAGCAGGGTTTGATTTCTACTGCATGCAAACTGCTTTTTAAATCGTTATGTTTATGCCTGGAATGTATAACCTGTAAAGAGAGGACTGTTTGGGTGGAAATAGAGAAACCTCATGTCTGGGAAGGGGAGAGAAATCAAGTCCCTATCTCAAAAAGCTTAATGAAGGGTAGGGATTTAATTAACTTACTTCCTTGCCATACCTACAGTGCTCTCTATAGATACATACTGGATATACACACACATGTGCACAGTATGCTCTCGTTCTCTCTCCATATATACACATACAAACATACAGCATATCAGCTTACATACTATAGACACACATATGCAGAGTATGCTCTCGCTCTCTGGATGTATATATTCACATACACACATACAGCATATCAGCTTTCATACTATAGACACAAATATGCAGAGTATGCTCTCGCTCTCTCTCTATATATACACATACACACATACAGCATATCAGCTTACATACTATAGACACACATATGCAGAGTATGCTCTCGCTCTCTGGATGCATATATACACATACAAACATACAGCATATCAGCTTACATACTATAGACACACATATGCAGAGTATGCTCTCGCTCTCTGGATGTATATATTCACATACACACATACAGCATATCAGCTTACATACTATAGACACACATATGCAGAGTATGCGCTCGCTCTCTGGATGTATATATTCACATACACACATACAGCATATCAGCTTACATACTATAGACACACATATGCAGAGTATGCTCTCGCTCTCTGGATGCATATATACACATACAAACATACAGCATATCAGCTTACATACTATAGACACACATATGCAGAGTATGCTCTCGCTCTCTGGATGTATATATTCACATACACACATACAGCATATCAGCTTACATACTATAGACACACCTATGCAGAGTATGCTCTCTCTCTCTCTCTCTCTCTATATATACACACACACACACAATATATATATCCTCTTACATACTGTAACCACTCATATGCTTAGTATGCTCTCGCTCTCTCTATATATATACACATACACACATACAGCATGTCAGCTTACATACTATAGACACACATATGCAGAGTATGCTCTCTCTCTCTCTCTCTCTATATATATATATATACACACACACACAATATATGTATCCTCTTACATACTGTAACCACTCATATGCTTAGTATGCTCTCGCTCTCTCTCTATATATACTAGGGATGTGAATCGTGTCCTCGATCGTCTTAACGATCGATTTCGGCTGGGAGGGGGAGGGAATCGTATTGTTGCCGTTTGGGGGGGTAAAATATCGTGAAAAATCGTTAAAAATCGAAAAATCGAAAAATCGAAAAACCGGCACATTAAAACCCCTAAAACCCACCCCCGACCCTTTAAATTAAATCCCCCACCCCAAATAACTTAAATAACCTGCGGGTCCAGCGGCGGTCCGGAACGGCAGCGGTCCGGAACGGGCTCCTGCTCCTGAATCTTGTCGTCTTCAGCCGGCGCCATTTTCCAAAATGGCGCCGAAAAATGGCGGCGGCCATAGACGAAAAAGATTGGACGGCAGGAGGTCCTTCCGGACCCCCGCTGGACTTTTGGCAAGTCTCGTGGGGGTCAGGAGGCCCCCCACAAGCTGGCCAAAAGTTCCTGGAGGTCCAGCGGGGGTCAGGGAGCGATTTCCCGCCGCGAATCGTTTTCGTACGGAAAATGGCGCCGGCAGGAGATCGACTGCAGGAGGTCGTTCAGCGAGGCGCCGGAACCCTCGCTGAACGACCTCCTGCAGTCGATCTCCTGCCGGCGCCATTTTCCGTACGAAAACGATTCGCGGCGGGAAATCGCTCCCTGACCCCCGCTGGACCTCCAGGAACTTTTGGCCAGCTTGTGGGGGGCCTCCTGACCCCCACGAGACTTGCCAAAAGTCCAGCGGGGGTCCGGAAGGACCTCCTGCCGTCCAATCTTTTTCGTCTATGGCCGCCGCCATTTTTCGGCGCCATTTTGGAAAATGGCGCCGGCTGAAGACGACAAGATTCAGGAGCAGGAGCCCGTTCCGGACCGCTGCCGTTCCGGACCGCCGCTGGACCCGCAGGTTATTTAAGTTATTTGGGGGGGGGGGGTTCGGGAGGGTGGGGGATTTAATTTAAAGGGTCGGGGGTGGGTTTTAGGGGGTTTTAGTGTGCCGGCTCACGATTCTAACGATTTATAACGATAAATCGTTAGAATCTGTATTGTATTGTGTTCCATAACGGTTTAAGACGATATTAAAATTATCGGACGATAATTTTAATCGTCCTAAAACGATTCACATCCCTAATATATACACATACACACACACAACATATCAGCTTACATACTATAGACACACATATACACAGTATGCTCTCGCTCTCTGGATGTATATATACACATACAAACATACAGCATATCAGCTTATATACTATAGACACTCATATACAGAGTATGCTTTCGCTCTCTGGATGTATATATTCACATACACACATACAGCATATCAGCTTACATACTATAGACACACATATGCAGAGTATTCTCTCTCTCTCTCTCTCTATATATATATATATATACACACACAAAATATATATATCCTCTTACATACTGTAACCACTCATATGCTTAGTATGCTCTCGCTCTCTCTATATATATACACATACACACATACAGCATATCAGCTTACATACTATAGACACACATATGCAGAGTATGCTCTCTCTCTCTCTCTATATATATATACACACACACACACAATATATGTATCCTCTTACATACTGTAACCACTCATATGCTTAGTATGCTCTTGCTCTCTCTCTATATATATACTGTAAGAATACCCAGCTCCGAATTGCACCTAGTAGATTGATAGCACTATGAAGCACTATGATAACTAAAGATGACATCATTCCTGGGAAAACGAAAGTTAACTTGGTCTTATTCTCTGCTAATGATAACAAGAGGCTCCTGCCCATAGTAAGAGCACGCACACATGCTAAAATTTATTGATGGGCTATTAAGGTAATGGGTGGGGATTATTCAGATATCTGGGATCGGCGGACCCAAACCCTTATATTGCTGAGCATGCACGCTAGAGCACTGGGCAGATTCTGAATTATATTTATTTGCTTCTGCTCCTGGAGGAACCACGCCTCCTCCATAAATAAAACTTCTACTTTTATAACTTTTTGGAGCTGGTATTCATTGGGTTAATTAGTCAGAGGTTACCGCCATTAACATCTGGTGGCCCGTACGGGGATACTTGAGGAAGGATTTTGCGACCCCCTCCCCAGGAATCTTCTGTCCTAATAGGTGTGTGGCGGCCGCCTATAGCTGCCGGCAATCACCCAGCGTGCAGGTGTCGATCAGCTGCACGAGAAGTGCTAAGTGGGGTCATGGCAGAGAGCTCTGACGCCTAATCTACTGAATTCGTGGCAGGAGCCCGAAGGTCAGTTGTTATATGGCTTCATCCTTCCCATTCAGGACGCTGATTGCAAGGATCCTCCAGTGACCGATCCGTGGACTACGAGTGCACCCCTCCTGTGAAAGTCGGTGATTTAGTGTGGAGAAAAAACCACACACACAAGAGCTGGAAGGACCCTGGGTACGTGGGACCCTTTCCTGTTACTGCCGTCACTTCTACCGCAGTTAAACTTGGGCAAGATACGGTTTGGACTCACCTTAAGGACATACGTCCACAGCCCCGGTTGACAGATACAGACTGCTGCATAGATACTTAAGGACAATTACCCTCATTTAAGGACTCGACCAAAATGTTTCAAATGTTTCAACAGCCCCTTTTCTTTTCCTTTGATACCTGGATGTGCATTTTTTCTGTCCTGTTTATCATTTTTGTTACTATCAGTTTGCTTTTGTATTTCCAGTTTGGTATTCACTTTTTGCATTAACATGTTTATCCTTTTTTGTGTGTTGTCCCTTTGGAGTGGCATACTCCCTGTATGCACTACTGACCCGAATTGTGATGCTTGCATCTCAGTCACTATAGACGGTACGACTAAAACTTCCACCCTGCTATATAAATCCCATTACGAATGTGAAGGGACAGTTACATATTGTTCCCATAATTCTACACGATACAGTGTATGTACCATGCAGACAACCATTACCTGCTTTGATCCTACTGAAGCCCCCGCCCAGCAATGGCTACAAGTTCACAAAGGAGGCTCATCCCAAGGACTGCTCCTGATGTCTGTTCCCCTGCCCCCCATTGTCAAGCCTACCTCCCTCATCTTCGAAGTATGTTCCTTGATCTCGAACTGGGATTTTATCCAGACCTGTGGAAGTTCCCTAGTGTGGCACCACACTTACATGCACAATCATAAGTACATATGTCCGAAACAATGGCCCCGCACATACAAGGATAAGAGACATTGTACCTCCGGTGTAGCACATTCTTACTGCGGTTACTGGGATTGTGTAGCATTTGCCACATGGCATACCACTTATAAGTCTGCTTCCTTAACGCTGGTACCAAGCATGTCCAACTGTGCCTTAAATACTTGTAACAAAGTTAACTTCACCCTTATCAATCCATCTGAATTTCTCTATAAATGGGGTAACATTTTCGGTATCCGAATTCATGCCTCAGGAACTGACCCTGGAGGATTCTTCTACATTCAGAAGGTTGTAACTCGTAAGAGTCCATTAGATCACTCTGCCATTTTTAAAGAATGTGACCAACATGTTAATGAGCCCTTTCCCATATCCCAAACTGCACGAAATTTGTTTATTGAC